>NC_084981.1:10829399-11132177 GCF_963691925.1 Scomber scombrus | reverse complement strand
CAATACTGTTACCCTGCCCTCTGCCTCCATACTCAGGTAGTGCTTCCTTTTAGCTCATTTCCCTTCAGCTTTCAGTTTCTTTGTTTATCTTCCAGCGCCATCTTGAGGCATACTGGAGCATGCACCATCTCAGGGATGCTCTCCATCACCACTACGCTGCCCTGCTCAAAGACAAGGTCGATTCGCAAAGATTAACTCTACAGCAGAGACATGAGACAGCAAGAGCAAAGTCAGAGAAAAAAATGAAGGTAAAGCATTAAATAAAATTGTCAAACTAAGCTGTAAAAATAAGGACTTCATGTGTATGTATATACCTGATTTATATGACCTCTCTGACATTTTTATTCAGTAGAATAAAATGGGAGAGAACTAGCAATATTATTTATTATTATACCTTAAATAATATTACTATATTCTTCATGAATTAAACTTTTACTTTTTACTTAATCCTTGCTGTCCCTAATATCCCACAGCTCTATGTTGGCCTGGTTTCCAGGTTATTGTTTCTATTACTTTCCTAGTGTTATCCTATTGTTACTACCTATCATGGGGGCAAAAATCCCCATCTCCTGCCCTCTGTGCATTATCTATGCACCCTGCCGCCTGCAAATTAATATCAAGTGCAGACTACCCAGAAGACCACATGACAGGTTCCACATGTTGACCATGAGATCACTGACATTTGGCTACCTTCTGCAAGATGTTCTGTTGTTAAATTACATAATGTGATGAAACAGCTTTTTTTTATGAATATGGACCATGTGGGCACAATATAAACTTAGATAATAAGGATCTAAAAACTTCAAATGCAAGACCTGCCCTTCAGCTGATTTTGTACTTTGGTGGAAATTTGTAACCACATTAACCAAAATACCGATGTACACCCAGTGAATCAGAGGTTTTTGAGTTGTCCAACACTCACAGTTCATAATACAGTCCTGACTATAATATCTCTGGTCTGTCTCTCTCTGACTCTCTCTCTGACCAACACTACACTCTGTCTGGGGTCAAATACACAACCCCTGCAAATCAAAGCCCCTCTGTATTGACCACGACACCTTCACATTCTCTTTTACTCCTGAAGTGACATGCATGTCATCAACATAATTACAGGAGCAATTAACATGTTATTACTGTGACTCTATGTCCAGCACAAGCATGGGCAGCGCAGTATGTTGATGAACTGTGGCTGTGACAACAGTAGCAACTATTGTATTGAACCCCAAAACTATCTACAGGTGAAACAAATCATTTGCAAGTCACAATTGTATTTACAGTTTAACAACAGTCTCGCAAATGTCAGTTTTCCTTTACATGGGAGAGGCTGTTCTTGCGTGTTATTCTCCTTCCGCTGTGGCCGACGTGATTGACTTTGATTTTGACTGTCTTGTCTCTGTTCTGACTGGGTGTGAAGAGAGCAATAAGCTTCAGAGAGCGCCTGCATTGAGGGGGTCTAACATGAGAGAGATCCTGTCTTATCTTCCCCTCCTGTAAAAAGCAGACCTTCTTCAGGAGGATGTAATTGTCCTCTCTAATGACTTGCACTGGGTGGGGGGGGGGACAAAGAGAACGCAATAAAGAACTTTAGAGGCCCTCCAGTAGGAATCCTTTGCTTCAAATTGCTTAGCAAATGAAACTACCCGTTGTTTCCTGAGCTCAGATCCAGAGGCTCTGTCACAGACATTGAGGTGAAGCAGGACCAAAGCAGGCAAAGGCAAGAACACCTGCTGGGGCCTAATTGGTCCTTGCTGCAGTTAATGGCTTCCTGTGGCTGTGTGTTTACTTCTCATTTGTTCTGTGTGCTCTGTTTCCCAGCCCCTGAAACAAGGGAGCCTCACTTAAAATCTCTATTCCCACCACCGCTCTGTCTGACTGTCTGCCTCCTTCTCTTTTCTTCTTTGCTCAGAAACCAAAGAAGTTGTCCTTCTCCAAGCTACAGCACGATGACTCATACCTGGAGTCCCTCCCTAAAACCAGCTATTACCTGGTAGGTCTTGAGCATCAGCTGTCCCAACACTGAAAGTATGACTACACAAAAATGGGAAAAGGACACCTTACTTTAAACCCCTACCACCACTATTTTTAGGCATTTCATCCCTATATTTTGTCTATTTTCTGAGATCTTTGACCTCCAGAATCAGTTAGCTCAGCGTGGACATCTGAAAACCCACCAAGACTTAGAAGGCTTTTACAGGCACATCAAATATAACCATCACCCGTCTAAGCTGCAGAGAAGTCTGCAGGATGTCAGGGAAAAGAGTTGAGTTACAGTTTGTTATACACAAATATTTGTTTCCTTTTAGATCTTTAATGTAACAACAGTAGGTTTGGCCATTTATGCATGTATGTTAATGTAATGTGTTAACAGTGCTGGATAGCAGATCTGTAGCTGGTTTGGTGGCTCAACAGACGAGCGCAGAGTCACTTCAACATCCCTGTGCTGATGGAGAGAGAGGACATGAGGATCACATTTCTTACTCAAGGTTGTGACTACCTCAACATCCATAAATCTGTCTTTGTTTGTATTAGAATTTTTTTTAGTGTTGTCCATTTTCTCTGTCTTCTTTTCTAGTGCTAGAAAGTACTTAGTGGGGTTTTTTGAGGTCACAAAAGAAACTTTAAAAAATCTTAACGTACATCTTAACAGTCAAATGTTTGATTTCACACTGTACCAAACTCTGCCCTCCACGCTGTTTTTTTTCTTCTGCAAAACATTTTTGTGGTTACTTAATTAAGCAGATCTACAATTTCACTCAATATTCCATCAAAGTTTTTCTAAATAATCATCTAATGTAAAACCTGCACCTTCACAACTTTTAAAGTGACACAATGTTTAAGTCTTAAGGTTTATTTGACTAAAGCACCAATGTAGTTGCTCGAATTTTTCCCATATTTGAGGACAGTTTCTAATTCCTGAGAGGTTTTATGTTTCAAAGATACAGCCAGGGTTGGTTGTGGGTCGGCAGGGACATCGTGGGCCTCTGGTCTTAACTATGCGCTCACTGGATCTGTGTTTGCTCTGCCTTCAAGTACAAACACTGACTCCACTGGAGACTTGTTTAGCATGGACCCTCCTGGAGGAGAGAGCTGATTACTCACGTAGAAGTGAGATGACCAAACATGATCTGACCCTTCCGTTGAGGAGACTCACCTCTTTGGACGGCTGCTCTGACTCTTGCAAACATCATCCGGGGGAAAATGTCGTAATTATGTCTGCTACAAAAGAGATGTGGCAATTGGGCCTGTGGTGTCACTTCATGCCAGCACTGTGAGCAGATGTTGAAGTGTTTGAATAGTCTTTTCTCTTTTTAAAGCTTTATGAGCTTCCAGGCAAATAGCGCTCCATTTAGTAAAGTAAGCAGAGATAATATGAGAGCCTGTTAGACTTTGAGCTGTATTGTGGTTCCATTTAAGGATAAGTGTACAAGTATTAACCCTGCTATTAAAAATACATTTGCCACAAATGCTTTAGTTTCAGCTCTATTGAAGATGTTGCAACTTATATGGTGATAAGCAAAACTATTGTCTTGGAAGCACTTAGCACTCTAAATAAACCAGTTTTCACACAATACAAAGCTTCATTTTTAAAATTGTGTAGGTTTCCTGCCTGTATTTTTATACCTGACTTCAAAATACAATCTGAATGTTATCTAAAGGAAGAAATCTTCAATGAACGTCTTTACGTTTTTGAACCTGCTCAGATCCTCCACAGTGTAGTCGAGGCTTGCGTTTACATACTGTAAATGTATGACATAACCGTGTCAGCCACTGTCACCCTTGTTGTTAATTAGCACTGAGCACTCTTTAGTAGGAGCATGTATGATGTTAGTAAGAGGCTGTCACTGTGAAGAGCACATTGGCTTGGGGACATTAGGAGCTTGGTAAGAAGACGAGTGAAGGCTTGTGCTGACAAGTCTTCCATCAGTGTAAAATCTCACCGCTCCACAGACAAACATGGCGAGACAGCAGCCCCCTGTGCCCCCACTTCAGCTGTGCCATATGCACATTCCCCACATCCATGAGAAATACCCAAAATAAAAGCAATTAGAGCTGAAGCCAAAATATGGAGCCGGCAGAATCCTTGGTTATGTTTTTATGCAATGAGCCAATACATCCAATCTGTCCGTGCCTATTTATATGTTTATTATTAGCAGATATGATTTATCGGACAGTTCAGGCAGTAATTTGCTATCTTTGTGGCCATCTGGTCATGGTCTCTTCAACATGTTGAATTTCACAAGTATGCATTACAGGTCTGCAAAATTAGATTGACCAGAACATACCGTGTCCATTACTATATTGACCTCGATGAGTGGAAAATGTACATAAGACAGGGTTGGTCTTATTGCCTCTTATCTTTAAGGATCCTGCATCAGTTCTGAGAGTTTTTCATTTTCAAGCTTCTACAGTATCGACATATCAACGTTAATATTCAACATCTATGACTGCACAGGTCCACTTCCTCTTTCCTCCACCTGCATCCTGAGCAGCTCGTGGGGTTTGTATAGATCTGTTACCTGCTGCACTGTCCTGTGAGTAAACGCTGCCTTGCAGTCCTCCCAGGAGCCAGTTTGCACCCAGCAGACAAAGTGTGTTGTCACCAGAGTGTGCAGTGTTATCGGGTGTGAGTTGCACCACACTATGGCTACTCTTGAGAAGTAGCACACCATTAGGATTATATTAACAACTTGACATTTTGTCTGCAGGTCACACATCACAGCAGCAAGCAAGTTGACCAGGCGATGAGGATGTTTTTACATGTTTTATAAGGCTTGACAGTTTTCCTCAGTCACTATCATTTGTAGATGCTGCAAAAAGACTTATTTCGAATGTGTGTGTGTGTGTGTGTGTGTGTGTGTGTGTGTGTGTGTGTGTGTGTGTGTGTGTGTGTGTGTGTGTGTGTGTGTGTGTGTGTGTGTGTGTGTGTGTGTGTGTGTGTGTGTGTGCGTGTGCGTGTGCGTGTGCGTGTTTGCAGGTTGTTACAGGTGTCTGGTTTAGGGGAGAGTTCGGCAGAGCTGATCTTCAGTGGCAGCCAGGAGAAGGATGAAATTGAGCAAATGTTTCCCAAGGTTAGTGTCAAAACCACAGGAGCAGTAATCCCACTTAACAAGGGAGACAGTGAGAGGCAAACACACCTGGAGCAATGATCACCCAACTGCCTCCTCAAGCCAGCAGGCATGAACAACTACAATGATCCTAAATATCCTCTCACCATGTGTTAGTGATATAATGAATTAAACAAGGAAAACTATTTAAGGGAATACTTTTACATTTAGAGAAATACACTTAATCACTTGTCAAGAAAGAAATTTAATACCACTCTCATTGTCTGTATGAAGCTACCGCCAGCAGCCTGTTACCAGATGAAACAACCAAATTGTCATTTTTACAGTTCAGTTTTAATGCAAATTAAACAAAAAAGATCAAATGCATACATTAGTGCGCTTCAGAAGTGTTGATAGGCAGATTTCATTACCTTCAGATGGAGCCAGGCTAGCTGTTCCCCCTACATCCAGTCTTTGTGCTAAGCTAAGCTAACCAGATGCTGGTGAAAGCTTCATATTTAATGCACAGACACCTATGACAGACACGCGAGTGGTATCAATCTTCTCATCTAACTCTCGTCAAAATGTAGAACTGTTCTTTTAAATTTGTAGGTAACAAATCAGGGTATAATTGTTTTTTTGGGTTAAGGAAAAGGCCCCCTGTGTCAGTGGTATAAAGAGTGAACAGAAAACCTGTGTAGATTTGTTGATAAAGATATTAAGTACATTTTAAAGAAAGCAAAAATCTAATCTTAAGAGGTGATAGAGTAATAGATTGCATTATTTCAAATCTTCAGGCTGATATAAAAAAATCAAAACTTTAGAGGCTCTGAAAAGTGAAAACAATGGAGGCAAGGTTATGCTCAGGTGCTGACATGAGCATATACGGACAAGCATGCAGGACTCATTTTTCTCTCACCTCTGTGTCAAAATGGGCCTGAGCAAACAGAGGATGAGCCTGGCTAGAGGGAGAGCAAGGGAAGGCAAACAGTGGTCAGACAAGACTGGTCAAAGCCAGCAGGCTTGCATGAACATTACTCACCCCGACTCTGTACCGACATCTCAGATCCTCCACAGCCGGAGAGGCCTGTCATCGCTGTTGACATCCTCAGGGTGTCAATCAAGGGTGCAGGCTGTATGTGTGTTGTATGTTTAGAGGGCACCTATAGTCCTTACTGTACGTGTGAAAACTGAAGTGAAATCACGACAGTAGACTGCCACTGCTTTCTTGTTTATCTCACATAAATATGTACATGGAGGGACATGCAAATACTCTGAAACAAATACCACTTTCTGAACCAAATGTATGCGTAAATTTGTTGAGATTGTGTCAAGCAGGTCTGTGGTCATTTTTGAGGTCATTTTGTGTGTTATTTAGGCCACTGTATTTATATAATGTGTATATGAGTACAAATTTGAGGAGAATACCAGTGTTTTGCATCATCGTGCATTATATTTCTGTGTTTTTCTCACTTTTTGTATTTTCCCACATGACTTCCTTTTATTTCAATATACAAATCAGCTAGTGGTCACTTGAAACTTGTCAGGTAGGAGTTAGGTCATAAATAACAATGAGCATCACATTTGCACATATTATGGTCAAAGGTAAGTTTGGATTTTTCCAGATTTTTCCATCATATTACAACATTATAACTATGATGATTAAAGCAGACATATTGCTCAGATTGATGTCATAACTAAGCAGGTTTTATCTCTTATTAAGTTCAGTTTATCACCATACCAAATCAAATGGAAATCTGCAGTGGGCTAGACGGTGTAAAAATCTGAATAAAAGACTTCAAGTGCACAGAACGCCATTAAAACTTTGTAACAGAAATAAAATATAAACAAAGTAATTTTGGTGGAGTGTGTGATGTCATGTAGGACCATATAGATCAATAACATTAATTCACAGTGTGGCAGTCCCACATCAGGAAGTGGCCTGGTGTGACAGTTAGCGCTGGGTGGGGTGTTGGAGGAGGAGGGAGAGGCGCCAAATGGGACACCAGTACTGTGGGAAATGACACTGGCTATGACACCCCTGGCTTTGACACCATGGTTACCTCAGCTCGTATACAAGGGGATGGTGCTTTTGTAAATTACAAAGTAATTAATGGACAAGGAAATGATTAATGAATGTAATATGTGCCACCCACAGATGAAAGCTCCCACATTTGCAACCTTACAGCCAAACTTTATGAGGAACTTCCAAAGCAAGATGTCTGATTTGGTAGGTCAGCCAATAAGTTACTTCTTTTAGACAGTGTGCATGTGGTAACCTAGCATGGGACAATAGAGGGAAATACACATGTGCTACTTTCTCTCAAACCAGATTATTCCTGAGATTCCCAAGAAGAGCAGGAAAGCAGAGAATTACCTGAGAAGGCTGAAGACAATGCATAAACTTTATTTAACCAACATGGATTTTTCACAAAGGTTGGTAATTTACCAAACAGGCATATTATATAAAGGAAATTATGCATTGGAATCAACTATTTAAACATTTAAGTCACATTTAGAACAAATGAGGAGACACGAGTTGAGGAGTGTATTGAAGAGGTCTTTCAACTTCTCTTTAAACTGACTCAAGTTTGTTTTTCTCTGCTTGCTGTGAACTCCGGTCCAGACTGCTGGACAGAGAGATAGACTCACTGTACTGGCAGGAGGAGCGAGGCGTCCGACATTTGGTTAGTAACACAAACCAGCCACAACACAACACAACACCGCAGAGCTCTATGGAAGTTTACACGTAGCTGTTACACACTATCTTCCTTTAACGTTTGTTTTTTTGGAAGCCACCATGGCAACAGTTCACACCGAGTGTAATTACCAGCATCCATTGCTTATTTGTGTGCACAGCACTGATGTACTACACATTATGTGTTTTTAATTATTAATCAGTTATATTTTCCATTATTTTTCTTAATAGATGCTTCCAGGAATTGATTTGAAACACGGGAAGAAAAGCCAAACAGATCAGCCAGCTCTCAGCTCTGTGAAACAGCCAAGTGTCCAGAGAGGCCGACCTACATCCCATCAAAAACTGAGTGAAATGATTTCAGCAAGGTGCATGAAAAGACACATACAAACCCAATTTTCTAAAAACTGCTTTGTTTGAAACAAAAGACTGATTGTCACTTGCTGTTGTGCATGTATGGGTTCTTGGCAGCCACCAGTGTTTTGAGACTCTGGTTCGGGACACAGCAATGTGCTGCCATAAAACACCTGATCCCTTATCCATTGAAGATGTGTGTCAACAAAAGCATGTCAAGGTAAAGTGGTGTCCAACAATTAATTCATTTTTTGTAAAAATGTACTGTTAATAAATGATCTTTCCTGTCCTTCCTTTAGATAATCGACCGTGGATTAAAACAATGGAAAAACTACACAGAAAACACAGACTACTGAATTTAAAACCACTGAAGCATTTCTAGGGAATGTGTTGTGTCAGTTATCTGTAACTACAGTTTATGGATTTACCAGCATGCCTCTTTTCTCTAAAAGATGCATTTTACACCTCTTCTTTTCATTACAACCTTGTGTTTTTCCATGTCTCACTGATGAACTTATATCTCATTATTCGGCTCTGTCTCATGAACCAAATAACACTAGATTATTTTATTATTTTATTGAGTTGTAAATTATATTCATATGACTTATATAGATTTTTTCAAATATTAAATATAAATATCAAATATAGTCTATAAAAAGCAGTTAAGATGATGCTTTGCAGCAGTGATACGTTTTTTTTTGTTTTTTTAAAATAAAATCATTATGTATGCCTATGTTGCACCTTACTGTCATTTTTGCAAATCTATTTAACTTTATTCACATAGTATTTAATTAGCTAAATGTATTTATTCAGTTATATTAGATTGTCTTTTTAAAATCTGTTTCGTGAAATCTTACTTAAGCCTAAACTGGCTAACAGTTTTTAATCGTAAAACATTAACAAAAAAAATCTTCAAACAAAATTGAAGCAATCAGAAACAACTGAAAGTTTGTGGGACCGCAGACCAGCCGAGGTCAGTCAGTAGTTTGGTCTCTGCAGGTGCGGCTTTGATCTAAGTGTCAATATTTACAGGTTGATGTAATAAAGTAGGTTAAACTGCTTTATTCAAAACGCTGTCATCCTGTGGACCTCAGTGACATGTCTGCCTCTAGCCAATCAGTGACAAGCCCGCAAAGATCAAAGAGGAGATGAACCAACCACCTTTGCTCCAAACACCCATCCTGAGATGGAGCGTCTCTTCAGCCTATATATGTCGCTGCTGCGTGATGTTCTGCATCTTACGACAATAACTAGAAAAAGGGATTAGATACTGGAGCAGATTTAGTTTCTTCAGTAAGTCTTGTGATTACAAACTACTCAGCTCCGGAGCAGTTGGACAGGATGGCCACAGGCTCTAGTGCGTGTCCCGGGAAAGCCAGTCAGCTCCGGGTGGATCACCTCCTCAGCGCGGTGGAGAGTGAGCTGCAGGCCGGCAGCGAGAAGGGCGACCCCACGGAGAGAGAACTGAAAGTCTCCCTGGATGAAAGCGAGCTTTGGCAAAAATTTAAGGAACTAACAAATGAAATGATAGTTACAAAAAATGGCAGGTGAGCCAAAATGCGCAAATATCTCAGAATCTTCGGTTTCACAGATAGACAGAAAAAACAAGTAATACTATTAATAATGTAAAAACTAACACTTTCTCTTGTTATTCTTCTTATCAAGGCGAATGTTTCCCGTGTTGAAAATGAACGTGTCTGGATTGGACCCGAACGCCATGTACTCTGTTTTGCTGGACTTCGTATCTGCGGACAACCACAGGTGGAAATATGTGAACGGGGAATGGGTCCCAGGAGGAAAACCTGAACCTCAGACTCCCAGTTGTGTGTACATCCATCCAGACTCTCCAAACTTCGGAGCGCACTGGATGAAAGTTCCCGTCTCCTTTAGCAAAGTCAAACTCACCAATAAGCTGAACGGAGGAGGTCAGGTAAGGAGAAGAGAGCACGTTGTTGCCTGATGTACTTTTTTACAGATAGGAAAAGAAAAGCATTTTCCCCTTTATCTTTTGCAAATTCAATGTTTAGTTAAATTATCATTCAAGCCTATGAAGTATATGTTCTGTTATTTTCTCAGATAATGTTAAACTCCTTACACAAGTACGAGCCACGCATCCACATAGTGCGGGTTGGAGGCCCGCGGAGGATGATAACCAGTCACTCGTTCCCAGAGACACAGTTCATTGCAGTAACAGCGTACCAAAACGAAGAGGTGGGACATTTTTTCTCACTTAAAAGTAATAATAGAATAATAATAATAATGAGTTGTATTGTGCGTGCATGGAATGTGTGCGTAATTTACGCATAGCTTTTACGCACACTTTGATTCATCTTGTGTTTTTTATTGATGGCAAACTACAATCCTAATGATCTTTATTGTATTTTTGATTTTCAGATAACCGCTCTTAAAATAAAGTACAATCCTTTTGCAAAGGCCTTCCTCGATGCAAAGGAAAGGTAAGAATACACACAGAGGTTTTGTTGATGGCATCAAGATGTGGAAAAATACAACATTAAACCTTTTTATTTCTGCAGAAGCGACGACAAAGACATCAAAGAAGATGTAAATGACAACCAGCAGTCAACTTACTCCCAATGTAAGTATTACACTAAAATGATTTATTTTTCATTTTGTCAACACCTGGTAAACTTGTGTTTCTCATATGTTCCCATCATGTCTTCCACCCTCTGTGGAGCCAGTAGGCGGCTGGTTCATTCCAGGCGCAGGCTCCCTTTGCCCTCCTGCGAGTCCTCACAGTCAGTTTGGGAGCCCCATCTCTGTCTCACCATCCCACGGCTGTGAGCGCTACTCCACGCTGAGGAACCATCGATCTGCCCCCTACACCAGCCCGTACACCCATCGGACCAACTCGCCCAGTGAGTGGTCAATTCTTTCCACCCTCACCATCATACCCTGCTATTAACAAGAAACGCAAACAAATGTTGCTGAGCGGGGAATGTTCTGCATTCCTCTTGCTTTTGTGTGAGTGGAGCCACAGAGCTGTAAACGGTTGGGCTTCTCACGAGGAATGTATGGACACACACCTTTGGCTGTAACTACATAATACTCACATCACAGAAACAAGGCCTGATGAGTAGTTTAGTGATTCATTATCATCATTTCTGACAAATATATTCAGAATAACATGACCTATATGTAACTCTGAAACCTCACTGCTTCTGTTTGTGTTGCAGCTGGCTACTCTGATAACTCTTCAGCTTGTCTGTCGATGCTCTCAAGCCACGACAACTGGTCCAGTCTACAGATGCCAACACACTCCAGCCTGATGCCCATGGCCCACAATTCCCCCTCTGGTACCAACTCAAAGTATGTGTGTTTCTCCTTTTTATGTGTAACTGATTCAATGGTTAATGAAAGCAGAAGTTGCACCTTTAAAATACCCAAAGTGGAGTAACAAGTTTTCTGTCTCTCTGTCTGTAAAGTCAGTACACCAGCCTTTGGTCTGTGAGTAATTCGCCCCTGACTCCAGTGACCCAGACTGGGGGGATAAACAACAGCCTGAGCTCACAGTTCCTGCGAGGGTCCAGCAGCCACTATCCCAACCTGCCTCATTCAGTCACAGTGCCCTCTTCTGGCACTCCCATGTATGACAGCAGTACAGCAGCAGAAGCACACGACGCAGCCCAGTACGACACCTCTCCTCACGGGCGACTGTCTTCAGCCTGGACTCCCGTTACTCCTCCGTCCCTGTGAGGGGAAACGTCTCTGCGGGAGTCTCTGGGAGAAAGATGGCAGTGAAATGTTTTGTCTTGTTCACTGCAGCATGATTGATCTGCTGAGACTTTAAGAAAGGATCGACCCCAGATTGAAAAGGTTTTATTTGTTTCATAATCAAAGCTCACAGACAAAATACTCTTGTAAAGGCTTTTTTTGGGTAAACTTGGATTATTTCAAGATATTCACATTCCAAGATTTGTTGCACTTTTTTGATTGGCTCTAATAAAAAGCAGATGGGGCTTTGGGTTTTTAAACTCAACATGATTTAAATTAGCATGAATTACCTATAAAAACAACATCATGAACATTTATATGTTATTATGTATGCTCATCAGAAGCTTTTGATTCAACATACTGCAGAAGAAAAAGTCTATTGTAACGTTTGTGAACCAAAATTGAATTTTGAATCTGCTTATATTAAGCATAACAAGATAAGAAAATGTCAAATGATTTCAAACATTGTTTATAATGTAAATGAGGAATCAAGCCTGCTGTACCTTATGAGGTTTACCATGTAAATAAATGAAGCTTTTTGTACCACACTGATGCTCTTTGAGATCATATGTTCAAGATTGTTTTTTTTAAGAAAAGCTTTCAATTTATGTTAAATAGTTAAAGTTAAGCAAATTCATACACCTTTGTCACTGTTACCTTTGTTGTTATGATGTAGTGGGATTAATGCTGATTCCACAACACTGAAGCATCACGCCTGATTTAACTCACAGATAAATGGGGCATTACCAGATTTCTTGCCCCCAATGAGTTCATCCTTATATTTCTGGCTATGCACTGTCCTTCAGTGGGAAGTGTTTTAAATTATCATCTACAACAGTGATTCACAAAATCAGGTTCAGGACCTCCGGGGTTCCTTTAAATTAAGAGAGGTCACCAACAACATAAGGGACCATTTGATTTGTGAGCACTGCAGGTCCTAAAGCGAAAAAATTGGGGCAGTGGTTTAATTTCAATCTTATTAGCAGTTCTTGATAAGATTTATATAAAATCTTTGGGTGTTAATTCCCTTTTCAAAGCACCAGTTCTATTGAATAATCAGCCTAACTGTAATTTAAAGAGAGAAAAAGCCATTGAAAGCTCCCTTTTAAAGCGCCACTGAAACTCCAATTCCTGACCTCCATGTTTGTTCTTTTTTGAGCTATGAGCTTTGATAATGACATTTTCATCCGTAGCAGTTGCAGATGACAACGTAATTAGAAAGTTCTGTTTAAACTAAAATGAACCTATCATCCTTTATGCGTATAATATTCTTAACATCACACTTGAAAATGACACGGAAACATTTTATTTTACCTGTTCAATATTTTCACTTTTCATTTTAACATACCATTATTTTTGTATACTTTTCTGAGAGCAAACGAGTACAGGGGAGTATTTTGCACACATGGTTGTGGAATTACATTCATTTATTGCACATCTGAGGGAGGGTAGGGGTTAACCGCTTTCGGGTTGAGCGAGGGGGGGGGGGGGCACTGGGACTGCAGAGACAACTATGTGTGGAGGTGTCAGGGTGAGAATCCTCAGAGATTAACACTCGACTACAGCCTTCTCACCCTCTTTCCATTAACATCTCGTTCTCATGACTCTCCTGTGTCTCCGATCTTTTAATGGCTGTCAGTGTAAAGTGCATTTTTACTCAAAGAGATACCAATTTATGTCACCATCAGTTCAACCACCTGAGGCCTAATGTTCCTGATAGCTAGACTGCCTGACTATAGCACACATCATTGCTTGTTGTAATGCCTCAGTAAAGCTGTATGACACTGGATTACATATTAATGCTTCACAATTAACATAACATTATAAAAAGAACAGTTGGTGATAGTCTTTGCATCATTCCATTTAATCCAGGAATAAAGAGAGGTCAAAGAGGTTACGACAAGAGAATACAGTTTCATTGTATTATTTTTTGTATTATGCATTGATTAATCATTTATTCACCCTTTTAGCTTTTGTTTGGTAAAAATAGATCTGTATGTTGTATTCAAGTGAAAGGTATTACATTTACACCTGCAGAAATGTCTATTGACAAATTCAGTGGAGGATTTCTAGCATCATATAATATTGTTATATCCTCCTTTAGGTTTGCATAAAGCTTTTAAGCACCATCCTGTCATCCTGCAAGCCCACACATGCATTTTGTTAATTAAGTGAGAAAAATGCGTTAAGTCCTGTCAGTGCTGGCATCATATGAAAATGAGCATAATGCATACAACAGTCTGTTTCTGTGTTCAGCACCTATATCAAAGTTTTCAATTTGTTAATAATGGAATAATGTAAACCTATTTCAACATGGTAGGACCTTTTCCTCACCTTGACACCTTTGTACATCTTGCTGTTGTAAACATAATCTCTCACCATTAAAGATCCAGGCTTGTGAATACACTGCTTGGGACAATTACCATGTTAAAAACCATAAAACCTTCTCACTCATTATGAATATGCAAATAGATTTTATTTCACAAGTTTAACTGCTGGACACAAATGTCTCGTACTTCACTATAAAGTCCATTGTCAGTGTTTGTGCACTGGAGGCTTCAACTTTCCAAATCCCACTTGAATTTTGGACCGTGTTTCCATAGTTGTGATGTCACAAATCCTGGTCCTTGGTCTACCTCTAAAAATCAGATTTTCAATCAGCACAGAGACTTTCCACTTCAAGTATAAATGTATAAATGGCCTTCTAATGTCAAACTCTGAACATGCATAATTCTGCACAGTGAAGCTCAAAGATTCAATTGTAGGAACAAGAAGAAAAACACATTTTTGAGGAGGACTTACAGTAAACTGCCACAATCTGGATTTTTTTTTTGGATCTAGGTCACCACATTTGTGATATCAAATGAGAGGCTTCCATAATTTTGGCCTCAGATGTTTCTAAACTTGCTTCCACAGCAGAAAAGACGCAGAGCAACACAGGAATTTCTTGCCCTGAGTTGAGCTTCCCAGGCAGCACTTCCTTTCAGGCTGTTTATCATTTTCTCAAAATAAGAATAAGAAAAAAACTTTATTGATCCCTGCAGGGAAATTGCTTTGTTACAATTGCTAAACATGCAGTTAGGAAAGAGGATGTAAATAACTTAAATGGTAAAAGTATTATAAAATAATATACTAATAGTAATAAATGTACAGAAATACATAGACAAATGTACAAATGCAAACGTGCAAGCTTCCTCCTTCTCTATTGAGCCACTGGTCCACAGATACAGTTTAGACCTGAATCAATTGTCATCCAGCTCCAAATTGTATTCAGTAGAACATTTTACATGGCTGCTTTTCTCTCTGCTGTTTGTGAGCTGTGGGGTGATGTCATGTTGGTTATTTAAAGCTTGATTGACAGGTGAGAAGAGGCAAAGACGAAGTTTTCACATTCAGAGAAAAAGACAGATCCAAAACGCAGGAATTCCCTCTGCGTGTCAGGAAGCAACCCCAAGAATCCAATGTAAGTGTTTTACTGAAAGTGTTTGCTGTAGTTTGGATTAAGTTGTTTAATTCATGGCCATAGTCAATGGGGTTACCATGCTGTGTATAGATCAGTAATAATTAATTAGTATTAATTATTAACATCTTTTAATTAGTGTATGTATTTCATCAGAACTAATAGCTTTCTATCTAACCTGTCTGATAGTCATCCGTTTCCAACTTGAAGTAAAACTTGTATTAAATTAGGGAACAACAGAACAACATGCAGAACAACATGCATATTAGCTCCATTCTGAACAACCATTTTCCTTTAATGGCCAAGAATGATTTTTTTTTCATGCAAGATTTCATTCAGTCCCAACTCATTAAGCATCAGTTGGGTGAAACAGTCTCTGCAAACTTTCTCTAACAGCTCCGCACAATGCTCCTTCGACAGAAATGGTGACAACATTCATGTGAATAGATTTGAATATTGAGACAGTGTGGAACAGTTGAGCTGAAAAAGTGTAGGAAAGGCTTTATGGCTGAAATGAAGGCAAGGCCAGCCAACAGGAACAAAAGCTCATTCAGCCCAGAAGATCAAGGTCAGTGTATAAGGACATCATGACATCCTCCCCCTCACAAGCAGCAACCACAGACTGACGTGAAGGAACAGACATATAATCCACTAAGTCAGATACATGACTGACTGATGTCTCCGAGCGTCTCACTGGATGAAACAGTCTCTGTCTGTGTGGTTAATGTGTCACCATGTGTGTATCTTATTGTGTGTGTCCAGTGTGGCTGTTCATCTATGTACAAAGATATTTCAGCTGAGTATTAAAACATGTCAGTGCATATTACCCATCATGTATGTAATAAAAATAATAAAGAGAATTAAGACAACTTCCAGTGCAGGTTAATGTCCATAAACATTTGAATGTATTTTCCTTGTGTTTTATAGATAAATAGATGTTGGATCATTATGTTCTTTATAGATGTAATTAATGTCACAAACTATTACAGATGCACAAGAAAATTGAAGGAAAAAGCATCATCTTATTGTGCAATGATATACAGTCCTTGTAATGTGCTGTAAGAACCAATTACATATGCTGTACCCTTTTCTTATTATAAGGAATAATATTTAAATCAAGAAAGGATAATAGGGCATCTATCATAAAAATGAAAGCAGGGTATTTCTCTAAGCCTAATAATCCCATTATGATCCCAATGAAAAAAAACGCTCTCTGTCAAAGCAGAGAGCATTGACGCAAGCATGTCTTGACGTCAGTAGCTGCAGTGAATGAGGATTGGGAGGGGGGACGGAGAGAGGGGGGGAGGCGGGAGGAGGGGGGGCAGTGTTTGCCTTCAGAAAATACCACGAAATACCAGCGTCAATGGCATGAATGCAACTGTACTCTTTGCAAGGAAACCGCCGCGGATGTGCGCGCAGATGCACGAAAAAACAACAACAACACGCTTTTTAATTTCAAAACTATTTGACCAGACATCCAAGTGACACATTTGTAGAAACAGTATAGGTGCTACAATGGAAATCTAAACCAGATGTAGTAGATGGAATATGATCCCCTGACCGGGAGTGTTCATAAATAAATCAACATATGAGAGAATGAAGAGAGGAAGAGGAGGAGGAGGAGAGGGGGGGGCTTTTGCTCAACTGGTGGCAGGCACCCATCTGTGACTTTCCTGAAAGGAAAATGAATGTGTGAAAGTAGAAATCAGTGATAATCTGAGAAGCTCTGTGCCGTTTTATCCAGCTGGTTATCTCTTAAAACTCCCCATGCACGCACAGTCCTTAGTTGGCTTAGTGAAAGAGGAGTGCTGATTTTTTTTTCTTCTCTGGCACTCAAAGCTGAGTCGACCGGAGGGGAAAACTACCATCAAGCAATCTGTAAAAGCCAGACTGGTGGCGTCATTGCCTCCTCTGTAGTACGCGCAACACCACGACTCTCCTGCTGCATTTATTCACAGCTTATTCTCAAATTGCTCCGTGGCTCCCGCACACTGAAGTGAAAGCAAACCTGCTCGTCCAAGACTGGTCTTGAACCACAATGCGTGTTTGTTCGATTAATGTTACTCTGGCACATGGATTAGGAGATTTTGCGCAAGAAGTGTTAAAGACAAATAGAGTATTTTCTCCTCGTCGCTGGACTGATGGTGTTGTAAAAGAGAAGGTAGTGTACCGCGCATCCCCCCTTGACACTTCTGTAGTACAGGAGTCCTCTCCTCCTTCACAGATGTTGCCGAATAACATGTTTTACCTGCAATTTAGTGTGCAGCTCAAATGTTGCCGGGAGGACACAGGCGTTAGTGTACTTTAGTGTGCAGACTACGTCCAGATAATCTCAGTTTACGTTGGCCTATACTCTCCAAGATACCCAAGAGTTCCCGTTGTGTCGCCTGTGCGTCATCCATAACTGATTAGACCTGTAGTCTGACGTCGCCGCAAACCATTCAAGCAAAACACCTCATACGACGTTGAAAATCTGAATTGGTCCTTTTTAAAGCGTGAGCAAAACCCGCCGGAGTGACGAAAACCACTTTTTTCATAAAGACGCAGATCAACAAGTTGCCTTCAGTGCGTAATATCCATCTGAGTGGGGTTCAAACATAATCCGCGACACACGTGATCAACAAATCACTTCAGCAGCAACTATTTCTCATTTGTCAAGAAAAAATAAGTCCCTGACTGTCCGTGGAGACACATCTTGTTCGTTTGCGGCGGGAATTAAAAGCAGACCGGCTCCATGCCTCGCTGCGTCTCCAGATGCTCGGCTGGCGGCTGGCCACCACATGGTAACTTTGCGCACACCGCACGCTGGAAAGAGGACAAATAGAGTGTGGATCAATGGGACTGATATTTACTCGCATTTCTCTTCTGGCCTCCCCCAGACTGTTATATGTGTTTTATGTCCTGCTGGTTGAAGGTGTCGTGCGTTGTCAGCAGATATCAACTCAGCGGTGGATAGATCCATCACTCGAATAGGGAGCAGCAAATGTCGAAGAAACGGAAAAGTCCTGACGACCAGGATTTTGAGGAATCTCCGACTGCAGGATGCAGCGATCAAGGTAGGAGCCATGGTCATAAATGACAGTCTGGAAGTTGAAGTGTAGCACAGGATGTAGGAATGTGCTCTCATAGTGAACTGGTCTAATATCTCTATAGAACATGTGTGTAGGAAGGAGAGTTTTTAGAAGAAATTCAGAGACATCGAGAATTTGTCATACCATCATTTTTCAGGAGGTACTGTAATAACTCCATGAATCCATAGTGAAATGTCCGTATTGCCTCTGTCCTCCAGAAGTATTTTGATCCCTAGAAAGCAATATTGTGTTGCTGCGGATTACTTTTTATAATCTCCTATCAGTCCTCAGTGGTTTCACATTGTGTGACATTTGGTTTCAGAGAAGATTTTCATTTTCAGCTACAGGAGGAAGTGTACTGTAGTTAAATAGAAACTGTGGCATCAGATTCAAAGTCATAGAGGCTGGGTGATCTCAGCTAGACTGGTAGTAATGATGTCATTCAGGCAAGGAAAGACCTGTTGATTCAAAAGTGAGATGCAGACATTTGCAGTATGATGACCCACCTACATTATTTATTTGTCCCTGATGGGCACCCAGGGGTCCAGCATGCTAATGGGGCCTTTCAAAATCTATTTTTTCCTAAAAGTTGTGATTTAAAGTATCAAGTCGACAGCAGAGAACACTCACTCCATATATATTTCCACTGGTAAATCCGTCAAAATAAAGACACATTTTCATTGTTTGAAAAAGACTGACCAAAGTTCATATTCTGCTCTGACACAGAATGACGCTGCTACACATATTATCTCTCGCAAACTGTGTTGTTTCAGGTCAGGTCCCTTTGAGATTAACATCTGGGAGCATGTGAAAATCTTAATCCAGTCACGGGGATGATCAGTGACATCGTATTGAATATAAATGTGGGTGAATTGTTGTGATCATTGCACCGTGAACAATAGCCAGTATTAAAAAACAATACTGTTCTTAGAAATATGCTCTACTTTCCTTTTCCTTAAAGCCCTGTGAGCTCATCTAACTTAGTCTGATACCACTTACTCCAATGTATACCGTGAGTTTGCATATTGATGATTTACATGGCCAAACTCAGTACAACTGGGTTTAGTTTCTTCTGCAACCCTGATTGTGTCGTTGAAAACTCTCCAACTTATCCTTGAACTGAAATTCAAACATTAAGGCCACCTTTTGAAATATACCTTGTACGGCAATTATGCTGCCAAACACATGACAGGACTTGTAAATTCAAGGCCAAGAACAGTATCACCTTCAAGCAGAGCATCATCTAACCCTAACCCTTACATGAAGACTAGGCACATGAGTGGAGTTTCCTTCACATCACAAGTTTAAAATCATGTCTTTACTCTCTTAAATCACATTCATAATACCTTCGAAAATCTGAATTTACTCATGGTTTGTACAGTGTTACACCTTTGAAATACAACTCTTTAAAGGATCAGTTCACCAAAAAAAAAAAAATCTCACTTGTAAGTAGGCCCAATACTCATGCAGATAGATAAAGGATTTCATTTGCTCAGATTTTGAGGTATCCACAACTGAGATATCAGCCTCCAACCAAATACAGTAGAGAGAAATGAAATTTTATTTGTTGTGCCATTCAAAATTTGCCTGATCATTAGACTGAATTTCCAATTTGTTGCACTCTATTCTTCCAGCTTGACAGTGTGTTCATGTTAGCCAATTTCTTGTTCGGTGGATGAAGGGGTGTTTTTTTTTTCTTCTCCACAAACAATCAGTTGTGACATATCCTGTTGTAGCAGCTGCTAGGAGCTGTTAACTCAACATCCAGCAATTAAAAAAACTTAAGAGTCAATTTCTGTAAGTCATCTTTCAATAACCTGTAAAGACTATCCTCCCAAGACAGACTTCACATATTGCATGCTGTAGCAACTTATAAACAGACTGTGATGTGTGAAGTCACTAACTATTAACCAAGTTAATCCTAACTAAACCTTAACCATAATTGTCACGCAACAATTTTATGTGTCACTCTGGAGGCATCGACCATCTATTTTGTTTTTTAATTGGACTTACACAACTGTGTCAATCTCATCAATTCTCATCATGATTTTTGTAACTATTTTTCATGTGGCTGGTGAGTCATACAGGAGAAGATGATGACGTAATCTCTCCCACTAAGCTCTGATTGGTCAAGTGCTTCTCAAGGGTCAGAAACATCTTTCAATTGGCACATGGGTTAGGGTTAGGGTATGTTTGAACAAATCTGAGATGTGGGGTCAGAAACCAGGATTTTGAAAAATAATGTAAACATTTCATCACCAAAACATTTGTCCCTGTTATGCTGTTAATCAGTTTTGAATTTAATTTTCTACACTATGGATGTCCATTTATCTCCATTCATTGTATTGGAGTGGAGGCAAACATCTCAGGGGTAGATTTCTTAAAATTCTGGTAAATAAAAACAAAGCTTATCTAGATGGCAAGACACCACTCGGAGTAAAATATGGTTTGTTTCGTTTTGTGGGAATTTTTTACAGTCTATGGGAGAAACTAATACTTGAAGACTTCAATATAAACTTATGAACACTGGCAAGGTTAAAACTATACAGTATAGTTTTTATATTTTTTGGATAACCATTCTGTGAGATCAAACTTCAATTTTGGGACTAATCACTGGACAGTTTCACCATGGCACTTTCTGATATATAGTTATTTATATATTTTATATTTTTGTTTTATTATATCTATTTATTTATGGACCTGATCACTGCATACAATTGATTTGCTATTGATACTGATATTGTAGTTGATTGTTTTCTAGCTAGTTTCACATTGATATATACATTTTTTTTCTCAACCTCACTATGATAGTTTTGCACATCCCCTCAGGATCAATAAAGTACTATCTTATCTTATCTCTTGTCTTGGCTTATACGCAACATTTGTCAGGCATCCTCTGGCCTGTAGACATGTTTGTTTGTGTTGAAGATGTGACCTGTTTGCATCACAGTCTTTGGCTCTGTATCTTTTTGGGTCCACGCCCAAATGAGAGTTTCCCTTGGCTAACACAGAAGGAGAGTCGGGTGCTTCCTTCCCCGACTGTGCTGGGCATCTGTGCCTACTTAGGGGGTCCACACCCACTGAATCCCTCCCACTCAAGATCTTGCCATTGTATATGCTTTGATGTAGGCTTGCTGTTCTTTGGGACACAAGTACAGCGACATTGTCAAAGCATATGTCTGCCTAATTTAAACAGAAAAGCAGTCGTTCTGTACACTGTTAAGACCCAGTATTAGCACAATATAATTCTACATTGACAATTGTGCAGCTTGTGAGGGAACCAGAGAATATATTGTGATAATATATTATAACTAAACCCTCTTTTATAAAAATGGGGCAGTAGTGCATGATCTTTTGCTTATCTATAGAGCATCTGTTGCAGGTTATCATGAATAAAAAAGGGTTTAATACTCATCGGGTGGATCTGGCAACTACAGGCAGGTAATAATGAACGATTTTATGACAATTTTATGTTTCAACCATTCCAAACCAAACAGATGCTGCTACAAAAAAGCAGACAAGTACAATAAAGATAATTCATTCATCATCATGGGCAAAATCTGAAAACTAGCACCATTCACTATTGCGCTGTACTGTTGCTGCTCTATTGTCGCCTCTGAGCACTCAAGCTCCTATTTTCTCATGGAGATCGTTTTTGTCTGCTCAGATATCCATGGTGACTCCAGGAGAGGAGGTGTAGAAATAGGGGCATTGAGATTCATATCAGGACCACAAAGCGGTTTTTGTCTTGCCTCTTGGTGTGCAGCCTGGACCTGACGATTACAGGGCCACTCCTGGATGTAACCCCCACCCTCACCACCACCACTAAGCACCAGTTTTCCTGCCCAGCTCTCTCCCATTACAGCAGATAACAGCTAAAGCTACAGATGAACCTTGACGTCTGTCCCTTAGTTTAACTGGTATTTTCCCACTGTTCTTAAGTTCTTAGTGTTTGTTTTGTTTTTTGCTATAAAAAAAAAACAGCTACTGTTTATAATGATACTATGAAAGCAGTGAGAATGAAACAAAACAGTAAAGTTGTGGACCATAAAAAACAAAACAATTAGTTGAAATATGCTAAAACACTCTTTACAGCTCAGGAGACCAGTAGAGTTGGGTCATAATTCTTTGTCAGAGTGACCAATTTCTCATTACATGTAGTCATTTCATCCATTGGTAATAAAATATGGATTAGCTTTAAGATTTTATATATCATAAGATACATTAAGTATAGTACATGATATATACTATATAGAATAACAAATACATTTTATATCTAAAAGAGAGGTTTAAGTGATAAAAGTCCATAAAACAGCTGAAGTACAGCCATAAAAATGCAAAACTATTACAAATTAAAAGACAAATTGTGTTTGATAAAACCACCACATTGTTTTAAAAGCAGAGTTTATGGTGGGTAGCAGGATAACAACTCTACTGTGGTGTCTTTGTTTTCCTGCATTAGAGCCTTTAGAGCAAATAGTTGCCAAATATCCTTCCCACTGTAACAATGACAGCTCTCCCACCTCATTAACAATAAGAAGAACATTTCAAAATGGCCTCCACTCACAGGAACAAAAGGGCTCTGTTCCTCTGTGACAGGACATCAGCGTGGTCACGGCCAGATAGAGTTTCTTTTTCGATCTACATCCACCCCTGCTGTGCTGCTGACTGTTGAGAGTAAAGTTTCAGATCTTGTGGATTGGTTTGTCCTCATGGATTAAACTGAGGAGCAGTTCAGCGTCATACACCACCATGGTTTTCCAGCAGTGCACCATGTGTGTCTCTTTAGCTTGGCTCCATGCCCACGATGCTAAAAGACTGTGGAAGTGCATTAGTGGCTCGCAGGGCTGTTTGCCACTCTGGTGACGCCACAGAGCACTTAGTGTATAAACCACACGCAACGTCATACACATCCAAACACACACGCACATCCTCACAATTATTCTTATACATGTTCTCGTCTGAAGATGTACAGCAGCTGACAGCAGCCTTGAGGGCTGCAGCTGCAGACTGTTTGGAACAAGATCAACTTGTAAAAGAATACCACTTAGTGGTCTTAAAGTGAATTGCAGGTCGTAATTATGTACAAAAAGATTTGCATTAAGAAAGAATTCAAAATGTCTTTATTTCATCAAATATGTTACATTTTAAAATCCAAACCGAATGCTAACCTTTGACCTCTCTTTAATTTCACAATAGTAGTTAGATGCCTCCGTCAGGGTGTTCAGACAGACACAGGGACACTAGGTGGGGCCAAAGTATAAAGATGAAATTCAAGGAACAGCATTAAGGAAATTCACCATGGAGCAGACAATCAGTGATATTTCATATTGAAGCTTTTGTGTTTACAGAGTTGGTAAAGACTGCTGAGGGGTTCCACAGAATTATAGATTTTTACGATGGTCTAATGTAAAAAGACGTTTCAACACCACAGTTTTTGTTAAGTAGCAGATAACAGAAAAAGCTAAATAATCTAATTTCATTGTTTAAGTGGAAAGAATTGTTGTAACATAAAACCAGGGTCATTGATTTTCAATTTCACAATTTCAATTTGACTGCAGTGTTCAGCAAGGGCGCATCATACTATTTAATTTTTTAAATAGTACAATCGGATTATAAAATGCAATAAATCAAAAATTATACTACAGCTGTGAAATATAGCTGAATAGAGTGCTACATTTTCAAATTTCACTGCAAGTAAGGAACAAGGCAAATGTGTGTGTGCATAAATGTATTTAGTTCATGAATGGATTGTGTCCATGCGTCCGTGTGTTATCAGTAAACAGGCTGACCTGATGTCTGGCTGCTCGGCCTTCTTGGCCTGGTCTGATGTCTGCTGTGCAGGGAGATTGACAGGCCTGTACGTCAGCACCCATATTTCTCACCTATGATTCATACTGACTTTGTTTGGCCTCTGATGAGGGCTGCAGGCAGCCAGCTACCGCTCGCCCCCCTCCGCCAGTCCTCAAATTCTTTGAGCTCAATATGGAGATCTTTCTTTTGCTCTTTCTCTCTTTCCTTTGAAGGCATTTCTTTTTTCTGACGAAACCCAAAATGGACTTTTATGAACTTATACAAATGAATGTTAAAGTCAGCTACATTTCAGTGAATCTGTCTTGCATCAGTCACTGTGGGGGTTTTCAGCATTGGGCTCATTTAAATTAAAATGTAAAAAAGAATTAGCCTATAGTATGTGGAAATGTATTATGTAAGTAATAGCATTAAATGTAAGTAATTTCACAAACATTAGAAACATGTTTCCATTTCGGGGTATTTAGCCAAAAAAATGACATATTTGTCTAATAATTAAATTGTTAGTTGTGTAAGATGACAACTGTTTTTTAAAATCTGTGAAATCAAAAAGAGCAGGTAAAAACTAAAAAATGTATTATATATTTTTTAAATTGTAAATGCTACAAATTGTGTTTCTTTGTCAAAGATAATTTCCTCGTGGCATGTCCACGTGTAATGCTTGCACAAGGAGCAGAGTTAAACAGTCAGTCGGCAGCGCCTTACTGTATACACACCATCCACCGTCATAAGAAACACACACTGACAGGCTGTGTGACATCACTCAGCTGTAAGTAATGATCCAAATGCGTGTTTGGTGGTTACATTAAAAGGCCTCCATTTGACCGGGACGTTCAGTCCCAGATGTTAGCATGTCAGCTCAGAGAGCAGAACACGTGTGTTCAACGAGAGAATGAGTGCCCAATGGTGAGTGAGCTGGTAGCATCACATAGCATCGAGGACGTTGTTTGTCTTTTGTGGAGCCATGTAACTACTCAGTATGTGTGTGTGAGTGTGTGTGAGGTTCAGAGCAGGGTGATGGTTTGATGGGGAGCTGATGAGGTCATGGCTCATGTCTCCTGCTGCAGCTGCTGCTCTCGTTGTTGTAAGAGCGTCAGAAGCACATAAAAAAAAAAAACACATCTGATCATATTTTAGTTAACAGATTAGATAAAAATCATCACACAAGCAGACCTACTGTAAAAACCTACATTTCTCAGATTAATAAATGTATTATGCCCTGAAACAATAGATTTAATATTTCTAACTGGGCAACATTTGCATCATTCTCATGTGCACATATCTGAAGATACACATTAGACTTCCTGCGTTGCCTGCAGTTTTACTAGATTGCACAGTGAAGCGTTTTACATGGCTGAGTGACGTCAGCAAAGCGTATGAGCACTGTTTGCCCCCCCTCACGCCCACCCCTCCACCCCCTCACACACACACACACACACGCACACACACACACACACACACACACACACACACACAATAGACTTCTGACCACATGCTCATCATCATAATCATCCTCTAGAATTACAGATGTGATAATCTAGGTCAGAAGTGGTGCCAACAGAAACACCGCCCGCTAATCTAAATAACTGGGATTTGCATGCGTGAGTGTGTGTGTGTGTGTGTGTGTGTGTGTGTGTGTGTGTGTGTGTGTTTATGTGTAAATATTGGATTGTGTGAAATAAAGAGAGTTAATTTAAATATGTATTTTTGTGAATTTATATCTGCATTTGTAATTGAATATTTCTTTGTTCAGCAAAATACAACATTTTTAGGATTTTGTTACTAAATTTAATAAATCTGATTTGATTATGTATATATATATATATATATATATATATATATATATATATATATATATATATATATATTTATTTATTAAATATTAAATTTGTGGAGAAAGAAATCAATTTTTAGAGAGAATAATGAGAAATACCATAAGTGCTATGATAAAATAGTGTAAATGTATAATACTTATTAATAATAGCATTTAATGTACAGTATTGGGTATTTGTGGCTTTATTAGTTATACATCCTTTGATACTAAAAAAACATTTTGCTTCCTTTGGAAATTTTGGCATTTGAATGATGGCGAACAGCTTGATGTTATATAAGGAATAATGTATGAAACACTGTTGATATATGAGAAAATGTTTAAAAAACAAACACACAGAGAGAGAGAGAGAGAGAGAGAGAGAGAGAGAGAGAGAGAGAGAGAGAGAGAGAGAGAGAGAGAGAGAGAGAGAGAGAGAGAGAGAGAGAGACAGTGAGAGAGACACTTTTTGTGTATTCAGAGTAAAATCTTTCACTGTGGTTATAATTTAAGGGGAATTAAATACACATCCACTAGTGAGCTAATTTGAATGTAATTGAATGGTGTGGTATATTGTGTAATGCACATACATTACATTTTACCCCAAGTGTGTGTGTGTGTGTGTGTGTGTGTGTGTGAGTGTGTGTGTGTGTGTGTGTGTGTGTGTGTGTGTGTGTGTGTGTGCGTGTGTGTTTGCACGCGCGCGTGTGTGCGTGTGTGTGTGTGTGTGTGTGTGTGTGTGTGTGTGTGTGTGTGTGTGTGTGTGTGAGAGAGACAAATGTTCAGGCAGGCATAATTTGTGCCAGCTCTGTGACGTAGAGGACATGAGGCCCAGGCGGGTGCTGTGAGTGGCAGTAACAGCATCTCCTGCTCGAGCCTGCCCCATCTCTGACTTCATTGGCTCCAGCTCTGACGCAGATACAGCCCCCCCTCCACTCCACTCCGCACACTTCTTTCATCACGTTTTTTTTTCTTCACCCATTTAAATGTTTTTTTTTATTCATGTGCTTTCTGCAGTTCCCTCCACTGCAGCGTTCCACACAGCTCCACATCACATATCTGTACCACCTGTCCATTGTGCACTCTCTAAACGTGCTTTCTCTGTTTTCTCTCATGCACTGATAGAAACCGTATCAACATTTCTTTCATTTAGTTCTCGCCATATTATTCACACTAATCCTCTTACCTTTTGAATTTAATTGTGCAGTACGAGGTCTGAATCACAGTGAGCCACTGAGAGCATTAGAGGTGTTATACGGTCACATTAAATTTGCCAGCATGTGGCACACAACTATAAGACAGCTTCCACTGTTTCAGTCAACTGCTGCATTAAAACTGTTGAAATGTACAATGATGTTCATCGTGGATCACGTTAATTTTTTCAGCCAACGGCAGATTTTAAGTGCACTCACACTTATATATACTGAAGGGCTTCAGCTTTCGGCTAGGAAAAAAGGTTACTTTTTTGTGGCTCATTTACAGGTTTCCAAGCAAAAAGAAGAAAAAGAAAAATTTACTACAATTATTCTCAAAAGTGTATGTGGTTAATGGGGAAGGGAAAGTGAAAAGAAATATACATTATATTATTTGTCAGTCTCTCCTTTCTATGATGAAATCCTGTAAATAAGCCATATTGATACAGATTGGTGATGTGTTGTAGCAAGATTAGCCATTTAGCCACCGCTTGACACCATCCGTCTACAATTGAAGTATAGTTGTACATTTGAGTGGTGTGCCTGAATGCTCTGAATTAAAGCAGAGGAATTCTGGCAGTTCTACATTTACAAATGGTTCATTTTGTAGTCGGAGTGTACTCTGCTGCTCTGAGTGCTGCCTCATAAGCTGTCATAACGAATGTTTGGATGCTGTTTTACTGTTTTGACTGACCTGCTTCAGGTTGCAGTGATGAACAATACACTGACCAAACATCACCTTTCAGAGGTGCTACAGTACAGTTTTTCCTAGGCTTTGACCTCCTTGGAGATAAAGAATTTATCGTTAAGAAAAACATTTGTCCATAAAATTGGCACAAAATGTAATTGCAATTCATCATTATCAGAAATATCATTCTGCTTGTACAGTACAGTAAATATCAGGTCAAACTGGTGACACGTATGAACTTCAATTTATCTCGGAGAGAGAAAGAGTTAGTTATATACTATTATTAATTGCAATTAGCTAAAGCTCTTCCTTCATTCTGTGATATAAGAAAATACCATGTAATCATTTATTGTAATCACTGAGAGAATATTAGCTAAACTGTAAATTTGATGGCTGAAGATCTCTAAAATGTCAGTGATATATTGTTATTAAAAATGGTTTTGAACAGAAAAATGAAAAATGTTTTATATTCAGGTTTTTTTTTTGTTTTTTTTTTAAATAACTTCCACCTTCCACAAAGTTAAGCTGCTGTTGCTGATGAGTACTCAATCACTTTGGCATCAGTGCACTGACATTGGAGCACAATAATAAAAAACAAATTAAGGACATATATATATTTATACAATATTTATTGTTCCATGTTTTTTCCCTTTTACCCCAGTGTAGAACAGCTGTTTTTCTTGTTCCTGTTAAGTCCTACTGTTGGCCTGTAGTCGGTGTAAACAGCATTTTGCCTCTGCCAATCCATATGGAATCACTTTTATTTCTTCACCTGACCACATGAAGCATCACTGGAACAGCTTAAAGAAAAACCATGGTTTATTACAACTTGGGTTTTATGTTTCTCTGCGGGTGCTCCGGCTTCCTCCCACAAACCAAAAACAGGCAGGTTAGGTTAATCAGTGACTCTAAAGTTACCTGTAGGTGTGAATGTGAGTGTAAATGGTTGTCTGTCTCTATATACAGGATGTTAACCCTGTGATTGATGTCAATGCCAGTGTCTGCTCCTTCGCAACCCTTTAGAGGATAAGCAGTAAAGAAAATGGATGGATGGATGGATGGATGGATGGATGGATAATATCATTTTAATCACCAAATGAATCACTGGTATCTGGGATCATGGTGACATCACAAAAAACAATCCATGGGGCAACAAAACAGTGAGATTATCAGACAGACTTTAAACAAACCTACACTTTAGCCAAACATATTTGATAAACACAGATAATTCTATGTAATGAGAGATTATTACTGATATTTGGTGTTATCATGCTCAGTTGTACCTGAGTTTTAAAAAAGTGGTTTAGATAATCTGGATAATCTCTTGGTTTGTCTAAAACCTGTCTGCCCCACTGGTTTCTCACCCCTGTCAGACTTCCCTGTTGAATACCGCGGTGTTCTTTGCAGTTACTTTGAAGACTATAATGTTATCTTGATCGATAGAATTGATGTCTAGAGCCACGAAACTAAACTCAAGTCGTATAGGTTGTCAAGACTGACCAGTAACAGCTAGTGAAGTAATGTTACTCCCAGTTAGGCTGTGGTGTTGAGGCAACACACAAAGCAAAAGGCTTGTTAGATGTTGAATGTGTAGAGGCCTCCTTCAAAAGAGTTTGCAAATGGGAGTAAAAAGTTTAAGATATATGCAGAGGAAGCACAGCGGACAGCAGAAGCGCATATCACACAATACACCATAATGGAAAGAATAACACTGTGCTTCAAATAGGATCACTCAACAATCAGCTCAACCCCAGACCAAAGTTGGGACCATCATCTTCTTCAGGGTCCCGGAACATTTTCAGTGAGTCCATAAAAGGCAACTTTCGCCATATCAGCCTGTTTCCTGTTGACAAGCCAGTGATGCGCCTCTTCTGGAGGGACATACAGGCAGCTGAAGAGCAAAGTATTATCAGTGGACACTTGCCCTTGGGGACACAACATGTAATCCCTGCTGCGTAATCTACAGAGCTCCACTGATGACGACGACGCTGACAAAAAAAATCAACCATTGTCTGTTACAGTTTCACTGCACTCGACTCTCATTTCCTGTCACCATATTCACCAAGCGGAAGGAACTCCTCCAAGATACAACATAGTCATATCAGCCACAAACTGTAGGCTTCAGGCTACACAACCACTGAGAAGATGCTAAAGTCTCAAACTCAGAAGGACTACAACCCCGAGTAGATGGAGCTTCAGAGATGCAGTCATGTTCCTCGTTGTCCCGACTTTCTCCTGGTGCATCAGATCAGTAGTTTACTCCTTCAGAATGGATTATTTTGGCCTCTTACCTTTTTAAGGTTGTCTGTAACTCTGAAAAATACATAGCCTGACCTAAGAATGCCTGAGTACTTGATGTGTGTATTCGGATCTCATTGACGGTTTGGATCCAGATTCCTACTCCACATCTTTAAGAAACTTTATGCAACAAGGGAAACCATGTTGGGCAATCAAAAGATGCAAAGGGTCGTCTGGTTGAACAGAAAATAATTTTGGTTTCGAGCTTTGCTCCCAAATAGCCAACCTGACTCTCCACACTGCAGTTGAAGGCATCACAAATGCTAACCTCTTACATATTTATTTAGAGTCATAGTGGACTCAGATAAGGGACTCCATGACACATGTTCTTAACCGGGACAGAATGGATAAACCAGGATGGTGACTGTCCGGGTAACCTGACTGATACACTTTACGTCCTCCAGACCATAAAGGACGTGGTCATGACTGTGGATGGACCAGCAGAAGTGATGGCTGTAAATGAAAGCCTAGACTTTGATGAATTGTGATTACACAATTCATATGCACTGAGTCTGAGGAACCATTTCAATACTGTAGTGTAATACTGAGAGTCTCAGTATTACACTACTAGTATTACACTGAGAGTCTCGTTCAGCTTCCTTTTATTCTCCCTTTTGGTCATGTCTGCCTTTTTCTGTGACCAACAAAAGATGAATAAAACTAATAATGGAAGTAATATGTAGTAAAATAAAAATAAAAAAGCAGATAGATAGTTCGGTGAAATTCAAGTCAGAGATTCACATTACGAAGCTGCAATTTTTTTGCACTACTTTTTCTACCACTTCTACCACTACCACTTTTCTACCACACGAAGATAACTCGGGTTGTGTTTGTTATTAATGTTTGCTCATTATTATCCTTTCCTACAGCATTATAATGACCATGCTGATGCTGGTAATTCATTGGTTAATTTTGGCACACATTACAAGACCAGTTGCATTTATTTTAGTTATTTCAATTTTAATTATTTTATGTGACAATGGTAATTGTTCATTTTGGAATAAAAACTTAAAGAAATTATAATTCATTATGTGTATTTAACCGACCATGAATTACTTTTAAATCCGCAAGTCACTGAACTTTGGAATTAACTACTAATAATTTGTGTGCTTATCATTGCTGAATTAAAATGATTATTATAACAACATTGAATAATGTTTATTTAATATGTCTTTATAACATGTATTCATGTCAAATGTCTTTACCATTAATTGTTAATCTTCTATTTACCATATCTACACACGCCTCTTATTTGTTGTGTGGCCACCATAATCAAATGTACACTATGTGTTACGTACACGCTGATACTACTTCAAAGTAATAATCCTCTATTTTATCACTTGCATTTGCTCAAATATTTTATTGCACACACACAAGCCAAGGTCAAATTAGAGGCATGCATTTTTTTTAAATTGTGTGTCCTTTCGACCCACTGGGATCAAGACTCCATTTTTTTTTTTACATATAAGACCACAGCAAAATACACTGTATTTCGTTACAGGCAAGAAAACAATGACTATGTTACATAATTTGCCATAGAAATCCTCGGAAAGGTGAGAGGAGGAGAAGGAGAAAGAACAATGAGATTAATGGCTATGATGTCCTAATGATGTCTTAGAAGAGAGAAAAAAAAACAGAAAGGTTCAGAACATTGAGCGATAAACAAAGATGTCATCTTTTCTCCTGGGACTGTGAGGATGTCTGAGTGAGCAACAAACCTTCCCTCTGGGTGCGTCTAATATACTACGGTCTGACAGACGTTATTCAAAATGGCAATTATTAAGACGACAGAGGGCAGGTAATGATGTGCTGTGATTTGTGTTTCCATTAACCTAAATTATGCACCTATCTCAAATTTGTCCTAATGGATCACGGTGCAATGACGTCTATTTACGTCACATTTGAGATGATCCGCATTGCAGTCGCATGCAAATTTGTGCATGCCAGGCTTTGTGTAAATGTGGAACTCCTTTTTTTTATTATGCATTTTCCGACAAATAAGAGTAAACAGAGGCAGTAATATGCTCATTGGTTGTTGAACTAGTTGCGAGCCAAGCTGTGAAGATGTGCATAACTCCCTCAGCCCCCCAGGGACCCTGTATTTTCATGGGCCTGCCTCTGACGTCAATGCTCCGGCTGTCCTGTGGATTGTCAGAACAGACTATTCAGTTGGGGGGAGGGGACTGGAAGTCTCTGTGGTGTGTGTCTGCCGCATGTGATGTGTGTGAGTGTGTGTGCATATGTGTGCCTATGTGGATGTAAGTATGCTCCTGTGTGTGTATATGTGTTCATGTTTGCGTGTGCTTGCATGTGATCTGTAAATGTTTCACTTACATCTGGGGCGTGTGTGTGTGTGTGTGTGTGTGTGTGTGTGTGTGTGTGTGTGTGTGTGTGTGTGTGTGTGTGTGTGTGTGTGTGTGTGCAGTGTGCAAAAAGCTTGTACAGTGCCTTGAATCAGAAATGTGCTTAAGTGGATGAGGTCTGTAATGTGGGGGTAGGGGGTAAAATTGTGTGTGAACAAGCGCACACGTCTGAGGATGTGCAGCTCTTGTGTTGGGGAGACAGAGGCCGTAGTCATCAGGAGGATGTTTGCTAAAAACAGCCGAGAGGGGAGAATGGTTAAGCATGGCTGCCGACCACTTCACTCCTCAGTCAGCTGTTGATCCCCCCGCGGACAATAGCAAATCTGCTCTTTCACCAGCGGCCATAGGAACCCTCTCTTCATGTGACACACACATCCCATATCAAGACAGATGAGATTTCAGTTTCTTTCATCATCACCTTTTTGATGTCCATACATTTTCTCTGTAACACACATGGTATCCATTCACAGATGGATATGGGATTTGGTGGCAGGATAATGTTGACAGAGAAAAGAGTGCTCACTGGCTGTCCAAATTGATACAGATCAAGCCAGAGAGAGCCCCAGCAGACATTTTTAGGTTTTCTCGGGTCTGTGGTGCTTAGTTCATTTAGTCCGACTGTATTCTAATAAATAAAAAGATACTGTGACGCAGATTTAGCCAGATTTGGTCATCTACCAAGTAATGTCTATTTTTTTTTTTACATTATCCTCAATCAAAATCACGGACGGTATTTCTGTCAAAGAACCTTTATTGTCATGTATCCTCATTGATAAAGAGTATAATACTGTGATTAGAATATCATAAATATTACAGATACAAAGTTATTTACAAAAATCTTGTCATGGGTAACGGTCGTAATACCAATTTGGTAAACTACTCCTTTAGTCGTCCACCAGAGATGCCAGGCGGCTCCCTAGCAACCAGCAATGTGTCCCTAACAAAATGCAGCTTGCTTTGTGTACTTAAAATAGTACAGGAAACATCTGACAGCTCAAGATTTGTTGGGCCCCTTCTGTTGCTTTTGTGTCTTTTTCCAAGTACTCATATATACTCCTATGTGCCATTTTTATACATACATTAAAAAATAATAAAATACAGTTTAATATGATGACATATTTACATATGTTGTTGTACATAAAACAGTATTTGTTCGTGTTGGAGTCCTTGTTGGAGTAATATTATAGTACTGAGGTGGACTCACTCACAAAGATGAAACATTGGTTTTATTTGTCAAGTAAAACTGGTCGATTACTTCCTGTTGTATAATAATTATTCCGGCATGAAAACGGTTGCTTTGCCACTTATGAGAGCTGCAGATCAGCTGGGTTCACTGATGGGTCACACAGACAGAGTTGTTGCATCCCTTGTGATCTACCGCAGTTCTTCATCCATAACCGTCTCACATAAGCTCATAAACTTCCTGTCACGAAAACTTTCAAGGGAACATTTTAAAGTATTTGTTTTCCATATGAGTTTCCATGCATACGCTACTTGAATTGAGGGAGGAAGCTCAGAGGTGAGCCCTGAAGTAGACACAGCCATCTCGGCATCTTCAACTTAAAGCTTCTTCTCATTTGTTTCTTTTTTTTTTTTTTTTTGTTACATTTGACAATTTTGTATTCTCCCTTTATTTAACCTCATAAGTTTTGTGACAATTCAGAATATAAAAATGTATTCAAAAAAATATGTATTCTTGTGTGCTTTTTCCACATCGTATAATGTATAACCTCAACTAAAAGGCTGATTATGTGTTGCATGTGAATAAACAGCTGCTTTCAGTCTCCCAAATTCATGGCTAACAGAAAATATGATTAAATCATTATTAAATTAACATATGCATGATTTGTTACAACACACATCACACTTAAGCAAATCAAACGGCAGCATCATAAAGTACAAATATGGAAGATACACTGTTTGATGACTGTAGGATGGAAGTTATTTTTACATTTAAGGGCTTTTCCCATCAGGCTTAAACCGAGGGAAAAGCCACAGAGTTTGTCAGACAGACATTATGCATACATTATGTTACACTTGACCTCTGAATGGACCAGCTGTTCTACAGTGTAGGAATGTCAGTGATTGATAGCACACATGCTGACGTAACCCACCACAGCTCCCACACCTCTCTCTCACGATATGATCAGTATGTAGTGCTGCGGCCGTGAGGGAGTCTGGCACGCTTGCTATGCTGTATCATGTTTCCGACTCAAAGCTGTTTAGGCGCACTGAGCACCGATAACACTGGCGCACATCTACAGAGGTTGTGGAGATACAGAGCTCACTTCATTTGGGACTTGATGTGGGACCCTAACCTAAACTTAAACAGAAGTAATTTACATGTGCTGTTGATAACTGTGAGATTTTAACATTTCATCTGACCTGAAGTCTTTATGCGTGCTGTGTTTTATGTGTAGTTTGTTGATTCATGGAACAAAATTAGCTCTGTGTCATTTATATGTGTCTCTTTTGGATATTCTTAGTGGAAATATAAACAACAGTGGTGACGCATTCCTTGGCTTGCTTTAAGGCAAAGACTGTACAGTTCATAGGCACTAAGCGTGGCCTTAAAGACGTCAAAGAAAACTAATACAGGAAATCCTTTGACTTCCTTTAAATTCAGAAATAATAAAAAAGAAGAAGAGAAAAATCCTACATTAGGATCATTTTGTGGTTATACATCTTAATTGTGCCATTGTCTAATTTTAACCTTCTATCTATGTATTCAGGTTTCATTGTTTTTTTCCAGCCAGTGCAGACTGTAAAACATTCATCTAGTTGACCTGAATTTGAGGTTAATTAGATTATATTTATTATTATCTCTGTTGGATGGGATATTATTATTAAAGGATTATAACTCTAGTCCACTATTCCAGTCTAAATATTTCAATTGCACTGCAGATGTGCACTCTTTGCAGTATTTTGCAGAGTCAGGCATTTTCTAAAGGAATGTACTACATTGATTTATTTTATCATGCCAATTCAAGGCAATATTTACAATTATAATTATGCAAATGTACAACTGAGTTAGCCTGGTGAAATAAATCAATGGAATACATTCCTTTAATAAATGCCTCACTCTGCAAGTCTCTGCAGATATTTGAAGTCAGGAGCTGAAATATCAAATATAATCCAGAAAAGGCACAAAGGCAAATCTTATTTACTTCAGACAAAAGAACCTTATGTAAAATCTCCAGCTAGATAAGACACAAATTAGACCTTGGCATGATGAATGTTTAGACTATTTTAACTCTCTCTCTCTCTCTCTCTCTCTCTCTCTCTCTCTCTCTCTCTCTCTCTCTCTCTCTCTCTCTCTCTCTCTCTCTCTCTCTCTCCCCCCCCCCCCACACACACACACACACACTCACACACACACACTCACTCTGTCACACACACACACACACACACACACACACTCACTCTCTCTCTCACACACACACACACACACACACACACACACACACACACACACACACACACACACACACACACACACACACATCCATTTAGATGTTTAAAATCTACTTTTATCAGATATATTAAAATAAAAGTAGAATTTTTATTTTCTTTAACAGGACTTAAGTTGAAAACTGATCTGAATGAAGGTGTTTGTTGGACAAGGGCCATTTATCAAATTTACTTTGGTAAAACACAACTTAACACTGCCTGTATTTACCTGATGCTGCTACAGAGGTCAGGTCAGCTCTGGCACCTCAAGAGCATCAAAAAGGTCAGTGCCTTGCAAAAGGGCGCATCGGTAAGACATTGAGATGCTTACACCCGGTTTGTTTAAACACTATATGCTGCACATTTTCAGCATCTGTGCCAATGTAGACTGCACTGTTTTATTCTGCCATGCTGTGAATTTGGAGGTTGCCGTCTCCTCCTTGACCACAGAGTCGTGGATCAGGAAACAGCAGCGTGTCTCTGGAGAGCATTGGACATATGGCACAGCCCCTTTTACGCAGCCAAATTCAGGAACAAGAACAGCAGTTCAGCAGCATCAAGAGTGCGCGTCCCAGACGCGTCAAGTCTTCGGACACACCGGAAACAGGGGCGATGTGCCCTTCAAATTAAAATAAACTTGTCTATTGTAGCAAGTGTAAATTGAATAACTAGAACGTTCGAAAATTAATTTGACTTGAAAGATGTCAAACATCTGTTAAATGCACTTTTGTTTTAGTTTTGGTAAATATCTGCAGCAAAAGGCCTACCTCAAAAATATATTAGATATAGCTCAGTTAAATATTGTTTAATATTCAGGGGGAAAAAAGTTTAATCTCAAATACTTAAGAAAATCTAACTGTAACATCTGTTCGCCATTATTGCTCAAAAAAAGAAGCAATGGAGAAAAACTACATCTTATAGCAGTGGTTCTCAAACTTTACATCAAGGACCTAAACTGACACAAATAAGACCACGGACCCTCCTCTGATAAGATGTTTGCTTTTAGATGTTTACTACAGAAAATGCATGAAACCCATCACCCAGTTTCTCATACATTCTGTCATTGTGTAAACCTGACATGTCAGATGGTTTGTTAGACGGAACCATCTGAAAAGTTTGACTTGCAAACTGTTGGAGAAGGGCAGACACTTTTTTTTTTAAATAGTTGCCAGGTGATTGGATTAATCATATGTGTATCACCTTATATCATGTTACTTTGCAAGACACCTGAGATTCACAAGATCTCGAGATCATAAGATCATGTGAGAAACCTCATAGGATGCTGATTAGTCTGAACCACATCCATCCTGGTTTGGACACAAGTGCAACACTTGAAATCTGACAAGATAGATTTTCACATGATCTTGTGATCTCACTTATCCAGCTGCCATGCAAAGCATGGATGGAATTATAGTGCAAATACATGATGCCCCTTATTTGCTATGGACCCCCTGAAAAGACCCCTGTACACCACTTTGAGAACCACTGCCATAGTGGTCAGTATCTGGGCTTTTATTTTGAAAAACACACAGGAAGACATGTGGGTGTTGCCTCTGACTTGATGCTGGCGCGCTCCTGTTTCCCCGTGTATGTGTGTGTTTACTCCCATTCCTCTGTGTGTATGCGTCGTGGTCTCTGCTCCCCCAGTCTGCTGCTGCACATCCACAGCGGAGCGACCACGCCGAGGAGGCGGACCGACTGTAGCTACACCTCGGCCAGCGGTGCTGGGTCATAGCGCTGGTGGAAGGAGGAGGGGGGCAGACTCTGCTCTTCTTCTTGCCCTTCCTAAACCGAGCACAGCCTCGAGCAGCGGGGACACCATCACCTCTGCGCGTCCTGGAATAGTTTTGGTTTTACCAGACGCACCAAGTTGCAGCTGCAGAGGCGCACTTTTCTCCGTGGCTCCTCTCTCATTTTGCGCTCTCAATCCGACATGGAAGATGGTCCGTCTTCAACAAGCTGTTTCAGAAGGTTAACGGACTGTTTCCTGGGTGCAAGTAGGTATTTTTGACAATCACTTGAAAAGAGAAAAGCAAAAAAAAAAAAATCTTGACTTTCAGCAGCCGGGCTGTAAGAGCTGTGAATCAAAACACGGACATTATTACATTATTTCTCCTGGTCCCGCGGGCGTGCGTTATTTGCCCATTTGTCTACTCAACTTTATGAATGACAGATTGATAGCTGATCTGGAAGGGTGGGGACTTCATTGGAGGGGGACCAGGCAGGACTGCAATTTGGAAAATCTAGCGTGTGTCTCTACAGTCCGCTTTAATAAAACACAGAGCGGCTTTATGAATCCCATCTCGGGTTTGAGTTGTGCGACAGTCAGCAGTGCTGCAATAAGACATGGCATCAAAAAGCGAAGCGTGTGTAACATTAGGCTACAGTACTGCACGAGCGGAGTGAAGAAAGTTTAGCTGATTATTCCAGCAGAAATCACCAAATATTAATGAATTAAAGACCAGGTTCAATATTCTCTTATAAACCAGTTAAATAATATAAATAATTAGAAATGTTCATATTCATTGAAGCATCCTTACTGTATAATATTTATACTATAGTCTTATTTCATATGATAATATTTAGTATATAACTAAATATTATGCATTTATTTAAGCTCATTTGCTTTTTTAGTTGCTGTACAGTATGATAGTAAACATCAGGGGTGGATGTGCTCCACAATTCAAAATCATTTAAAAAAAAAAAAAAAGAAAACAAACTACTTTTAGAAATGTCATGTCAGCCGGAGAAAAACATGTTTTTTACAAAGCATAGTCTTTTGTCACAACAGAATAGATATCCCTAACAAACAAACAAACAAATAAAAAACAAACAAGCAAACAAAAAATACATTTTTCTCAATAATACACTAATGTCTTTCAATCATGTTTGTGCTACTAAGTGGTCACTTCTCAGTGTCCCTGTTGCGTTTCTAGATTTTGTATCTACTTTTTCAGTGTATTTAGTATTCTCTTACAGGAATCGTTGTAATTTATAGTTTATGTGTTTGGAGTTGACGCTGATGGCTCTGTCAGGGATTCCAGTTGTTTCAGTGGCACCTCGAGTGACCTTTAGTGGCAACCCTGTAATAGCAAGTTAGCAGTTCAGGGCCTGGGATACCGGATGATGCCAAAGCACACACATAGCAGTAAACTGCAGTCATGGAATGTATTATTGAGGTACAGTATGTAGGTATCCCGTCCTCCTCCTTACCAAAAAAGGACAAGAATTTCAGATTTCTGAAAGATTCCACACTTTCTCTAAATTTACAAAACAACAGTAGTTGTCAGTTAAAGTGATGAAATACAATACTCAGCTGTCTTATATGTTTTTACTATAAACCACTCATTCACAAATATGTTGACCTGAGAAAAAGTTTTGTCCACTTCCATTCATGTCAGACTTGAGCTTATATTAGAGTATCATTGTTCACATTTATGTCTTCTTTTTTCAGATATTGTGCAGCTGTTAATCAGGGTTAAATGTAGGATTAACTTGACACACTGTTTGCCTTTTCACTCCATGACTGGTTTGGAATCAAAGAATAATATGACTGTACTTTCTATGCAGCGATAAAATCACATAAACAGATGTATTTCTGAACTCTCTCTACATGATTTATGCCATCATCTCCTGCATAAATGTATATTTTTTATGGCACAATAGATTGTTTTGTAGACATATGATAGTTCACTTTTAATGTGTCAGAGGGCTTTTTTGTGGTTGAAAAAGTGCAAAAGTGTTTTGTTTTCTGGCCACTAATGGCATGTTTATCATTGTGTGTCCTCTCTGAAAAGAGACTGGTTGCAGTTTCTCCCTGTAGAGACAGGCTATGGTTTGTAAGGATAACATGTTGGCTCATTCACTCCCAGGTTGCTCATGTAATTTTAAACCACACAAGCAGTGAGTTAGTTACTTAGTCCTGGGATGTTTTAGCTGTTTGTAGTCTCACATTGTGTGTATACAGTATATATATGCATGTGTGTGTGTGTGTGTGTGTGTCATTTTTTTTGGATAGTTCTGGTCAGTATCAGAGGTCAATCTGGGTCAGCCCTAATGTGATCTCTCAGGCATTTTTAAACCCAATTGGATGTCGACGAATTGCTTAACTCAGTGAAGAAGGGTGCATTGTCAGGCAGGAAGTGCTCACGCTGGACATTTCCTGCCCCACCGCATGCCTTCTCTCTCACTGTGAGGACTTCTCTCAGCACACGCACTCAATATATAAATATATCATGCTTGATATGATTGGAATATGAAAATTAAAGCTTGATTGAAATTTGAATGCCTGAATGATCCCAGCTGAGCTGATGCCAAATAGTTTCCCTTTGTGATTTGTCTTCAGTGTTTGTTTAAACTCTCAGGGAATTCAAGCCACAGAAAAGTAACTTGTTACGCACTCTGAACCCCTTTTATATCAAGATCTGTGCAGGACTGGATCAGTGCCAGGGCACAGTGCACAATATAAGCGGTGAAACAGATGACATTCTCCTCAAGGCGTCCCTTGACCCTCTGTCATCTTGTCGGAGGTTTGTATTTGAGGGGATGGGAAAAGGCCACATGCATTTAGATTTCTTTGCAACTTGTCCTCGTGTCAAGGCTCATAAAAGAACACGGCACTGGAGAAGACGCAAGGATCTGTGGTTCTCATTATCGGGTCCCCATTGGGCCCTCTGTGGAGCGGCTGCAGAGTTCAGCGTCAGTCCAGATGTGCAGCAGGGAACATGACCCCTATCACTTATGTGGGGGGGGGGGGGGGGGGGGGGGCAGAAATCAAACCACTGGTTGGGGTGAGATGCTGACTCTGAGGCAGCAACTCCAGCTTTACTGTTGAAGATCATTATCAGCGGTGTGGGCAGCTGTGTGATCTGCCACCTTAGGCTGTTCCCTTCACTGTAAGAAATGCACAAGGAAGTGTTTTTATAATCTCAGAGTTTGTGACTTGAGTTGAAGGTGAAGTTTGACCCAACTACAGTCAGAGTGTCGCTGCTTCCTGTGACCATGCTATTAGTCTGTGGATCAAGGGACATGCCTTATCTACATCTCAGTTTGCCATTTATAGCCCTTACCCTTTACATCTAATGACCTGGACCATGCAAGTGGAAATAATGCAAATTACATTTCCATGGAAATCTCTCTCTCTCTCTCCCTCTCTCTCTTTCTCGAGTGTGAGGTGTGAGTTTGCATGTTTGTGCAGCGGTGTTTGTTTTTCTCCGTGTGGGGGCGTGTCTCTGGAAGTGATGGGATTTCAGTTAGAGTCCAGGGTGAAACAGCATTTTCTTAATTTGACACCTTTTCACTGACTAGTATTGATTCAGCAGCACCGGTCACCTCACCCTTGGCTGCTGTGGAATGTAGGGGGCGTGTGTATGTGTGCGTTCACCTGCGTATGTACACATACAAAGCCAGTTTACCCGGCGAAGACTCAATGAATAAATGAGGTGAAAAGTGGGAGTCAAAGAGTTTTCATCTTCAGTGTTGGCTCTTTTTTTCCCCTCTTTGCCGCTCACTGAATGTCTGTGTTGGACGCTGTGCTCCAGCCCTACCATAGATAAGATAAGAACCACATGCTCTTCCCACCTCCTGGCAAGGGAGTCCCAGGCAGACCTGCTGACGCACGCACCCTTCAGCCCCCCCCCCCCCCCCCCCCCCCCTCCCCTCTCTCTTCCTCCCCCTTCCTGCCACAGCCTCATGTCAGGAAAGTGAAAAGTAGTACCTTGGCAGCTTGCCCTTGACTCTCTGCCAGAAGGAGTGCGCTTCAAGAGAAGTGGTCTTTTCCCTTTTTCTCTCATGTGCATTTTTCATCTATGTGTTGCAGAGGAGGAACATCTTGCTCACTAAACATCGGCACTGCTGGGGTCGACCTATGCTGCTGACATTGCCGCTCGACATCATCTGACAGGAGCACCAAAGACACATGCTCACTTCTGTTCAGGCACTATCACACAGATAGATAACTGCATCATGGGGAATAGAGATGAGTGATTGAGATAAGGTGGAGTTGGTTGTTGTTTTTAGCAGCGTTTCAAATGCTCCTTTTATCTGCATGCGTACGTTTATTGTTTCAAATAAAATAATACATTCCTTTGGCGGTCCCTCCAGGAATTTGCACATTTAAAAAAGTGGGAAATAATGCATTTTTTTAACCAAGTCCCAGTGTTTGCAAGTTTGACAAAAAATTGCACTATTTCTGCATAAAAAACAATCAAATAAAACTTTCCTTGCACCATCACCTCACCACCTTTTCTTCATAAAATACTGGTAGTTAGAGCCACTCTGTGAAGAGCACAGGTCAAATAAAATCAACCTCATCCGCCTGTATTAACAACCTTCCTTCCAAATGAGTCAATGCATCATGAACTTTCTCCCCCCCTAACAGAGCTTCTCAGGCAGACCTTACTCACTCACTGTTTGTTTAACGTCTACAATCGCACCCAACAAAATCCACCTATTAAAACCTTCATTACTAACCTTAAGCTCAACCATCTCGGCCCTCACACCTCAATTAAACATTTTATTTATGGACGTTGTTGGGAGAGAGTTTTACCAGACTAGTGTACTTTACAAGTTTAATTCAGGACAAAAAGTCAAACATGTTTGACTTTGTGGTTACCTCTTAAATAGCTCACACTTACCTAATTTATCATTTTTCTACTAAAGCTTTTTAAATGTATCTTACTGTCATTAAATGTTATTACATTTTATAATTATGACGGATTTCTTGAGACAATCATAATTGTTTGAACACAAAAAGTCCTCAAAATATTGTAAATTGTGACAAAATTTGTCAGACAAGATGTTGAAATTGCAATCATCATGGGCTGACTTCATTACAACAAACAGTTTTGATGATGAATTAATCATGAAAGTCATTTATCAAGCAAACTCTCGCTGGGTCAACACATTACAGGATTTGCTGATTGTCTCTGTTTTTCATTATTTGGGTGTTTTGAACTCAAAACAACCAGGCTGCAGACATCACATTGGGCTCTTGAAAGTTTTGATGTGCATTTTCTATCATGTTCTTATATCCAATAGTTAATTAATGGAAGAAGTCATTTACTGATTAATTGATGATGAAATTCATCGTCAGTGTCAGTAGCTACAGCAAGAGCCTGATGGGAGTTTCTCAGTTAAGAAGCATACATTGTGATTCACGAACGAGTCTCTTGTCACTTACACTCATTGAGAAACTCTGATTTTGAAATAGAATTCCTCAAGTTAAATAGAAGTTAAAGAGGAAGTTGTTTAGCAGTCGTAGATACCCAGTGCAATCATCATCATTATTCCTCAGCTTTCAGTTGAAGACTGGAGTGGTGTTGCATTAAAACACTGGCAGCGAAAGCTCATGAAGGCTGAAATCAAACAAAATATAAAAGGCAAAATAAGGACAGGCAGAGGTCAGTGAGAGAAATTAGGCTTTGCTTCACAGGAGTTTCCTTCAGTCGGAAAGGATAAAGAGATGTGGCTTCAGAAAATCTCTGGGGGTTTCACTCCTGTGTGCCATTGATAAATGTTGACCTGCAACACGTCTCAGGACTTTTAACTCTAATATCATATTGAATCACATTTTTGAATTATAATACAACTACTGGTGGGCTTGGTTGTATCCCTTGTTTTGTGATTTTCTGCAACAATTCAACTTCCAACCAGTTCTCCAAACCTGATTAGGAATATGTTTGGCAGAACGATGTTGCTATTATATGTAAGTAATGTTTGTCTGAGATCTGTACTGTATCTGTCCACAGCTGTCTGTAAGACTCGGTATCCTCAGGTTTCGACGCTGATGCTTGTTTCACCACTTTAAAGTTGCTACACTAATACAAAACATAAAAAAAAAAAAATTATTGAAAGCACATTTCATTATACGATGGAGTAAATTACTTACAGTTTACAGCATCTCTACAAGCCATTTACTTTTCCATATAAAATCAGACCATGCCTAATTGATTTCCTTAATAAAAATGCCCATAAACTCAAACTGTTTCGAAGCCTTCTCAGGATGTTTTGATGCTTGAAATTCCATCCTACAAATTGGTGCTGACCCAATATAGATTCCCAGTCCACGCTGTCCGGGAGTTCGTTCCTCGTCCAATGGGAGTGTGTTCGTACTGAAACTTGGATGTGACAGTGCAGAGACCCAGACAGACTGTGACTAGTTTGGCCTTCCCTTCCCAGTCCCAGGGTGTGGTGTGCTATAGTCAAGATAAGTGTTATGCAACAATACCTCACTGCATGAATTCAGGCTTCAGCTTTTACACAGGAAGCCCAAGTCTGAGTCAGGCTCCGAAATCTCTGCCAGCTGGGCTTCAGCCACTCACAAACATGCTGCACAACAAGCTGTTTCCCGCCTTTACATTTGTCTGAATGAGCATACTTCATTTGACTCAAACTCACATAAGTACAAAGGTGTTCAAGCACTCTAGTACTTTATTTACAATTCTAAAATACTTGTACTTCATTATTTTATGCTACTGCATACTTCTCCATTCAATTTCAGGGGTAAATGTGCTTTTTATTGGCTTTGACAGCTGTAGTTATTACATAGTAGATCAAAGTTTTACATAAAAAAGTATGATAATTTGATACAATTCAATACACTGTAAAAGATTAAACCCAAATGTTTTGGAGTCTGACCCCTTACAAAAGCACTGTCTTTTGAGGCCCCTTGTCACATTTCAGATGTCTGGAGAGATTTATCCTTTAAACTTCTCACATGGTTTCATCTAAATAACTGTTCAAGACCAAAAGATGTAAAATATTTCACAAAAAGGCAAAAGTCCAAAAGAAAGAATACAATCTTTGCAGGAAAACTTTGTTTTTCCTCTTTGCTACCTCATTAATCATTGCACGAAGTGTTGATTGTGACCCTTTGGGGGATGATATAATGATACTACATACATCAGACCTTTATACTTGATACTGGGAACTTTTGCACATTCTTACTCAAAACTGCACAGCTATATTATTTTATTATAAGAATATTATTTGTCAATTATGTTTATTTTATTTTGTACTTGCCTGTTTTTGTCCTCACACTGTTCATTGTCATGTTTATTGTTAGTTATCATCAGACTAAAGCAAACCCCTTGTGTGTAAAAACCTACGTGGCAATAAACCAACTTTTTACTGCAGAAAGAAAACATTTACTTTTGAGACTTTCACTATATTTTACTGATAATTCTTCTGTACTTTTACTGAAGTAGGAATTTTAATGCAGGACTAACTCATAATACTCATAAAAAGTTCAAGGACTGGCTCAAGATATTGAAGATTTAGTAAACTGACAAATCAAAAAAGCGTGTTAGAAAATGAGAATTTGGACTTTTATAGTCATTTTGGTTTGTGTGTGTTCGACATGTTAGGCATGTTTCTCTATCATTATGCTTCTTAGAATCAAATCAAAAATATTTTGTGCTTATTTTGATGACACCGTTATCTTTAGCAGTTGTGGCTCCAGCAGAAAGGAAAATTCTATTGAGGTTTGACGAAATAAAAGGGAAAAAAACTCCGGTCAAACCAGTGACCAAGCCATGGCTTCTTCCACAGCGGTCTTTCTCTCTCCTGATTGAGTGAGCACATGTGGTTCCCAGTGGGGTTAACCATTCTGGACCACAGCATGTGGGACAGATCTGGCTGCACCTTTGATTAGCCGCCATAGTCGCAGGCCCAGGACACTGACGCATATCCCACAGCTCTGAGTGTCACTGCGGTCACATTAAGTTGAGCTGCGACTCTAAAGACTTCAGAAGTCTGTAAGGTCGGCAGAAAGTAGCAGAAAGAAGTGCCATCAATCATCTTCATGCTGCAATAGTGGCTGTTTAGTCAAACCAGTCATTCTTCTTGCTTCTTTTTCCAGACCTCTTTAATACAGATCAACAATATTTATGTTTTTGATTTTTTTTTCCCATTAACCACTGTTTCTACAGGCATTTTAACTGATAACGATAAATCCATTTTCCCTTTAAATACATTACAACAATGTGTGTATTTACCACCAGTTGAGTGAACGTGAACTGTGATGCTTTGTTAGTATCGTTACTGATTCATCACTGAACATTATACTGTTTTAAACTATCTGCACAAGATGTTTAAATTGTAACACTGGTCTCATACATTTATACTAAAGGAGATTTACACCATGAGGAAGCGTCCTGATGGTGTAAATTGTCATCAAATGGCATCATATTACTTTATTATTATGTCTTAAAGCATTCAGTGCATCATCATGTTGTTACAACATGTCTGGCAGAATTTTAATATCACTCCTATTGTCAACAAAAGGCTCAAACCAACAATTAATTGATCTTACTGACAAGTATTGTCTCTGTGCCATAGAGCTCCATTGTTGTCCAAAAAAGAGTCATTAGCTCACCAGTTCTATGGCTGTTTTGATAACATTTACTAAAAACTATGGTGCTCAACTTTTGTGTGGAAATGACAGCATGTAGTTGACACCCATTTTTAAAGATGTATGTCTTCTGTTGGAACAAATGGATTTGGGTCTGAGAGTCTCAGACAATCTTGGGAGCTTGGAAAGTGTTGAGAGACTGACTAAAACACTAAAACATTGTTGTTCTTTTTTCGGGATTTGTTGACAATAAAAGAAAATATAGAATGTAGCCTTTTCCTATAAGGCATTACAAGCCCTATTCTAAAAAGCTGACATAGATTTTGTGCTCTTGTACTTTTCAAAGGTCCATCAGTCAAAATAAAAAAAGGTGAAGGGTTAAGTTCGGGGTCAGAAATGCACAGCGGCTATATTAGGGGTCTTCGCTTTGCTTTGCTTTGCCAGCAACACTTCCCTAATTAATGTTTCCACAATTTCTGCTGGTGTAGGTCACACAAGTACTCTGAATGGAGCTCAAACAGATTACCATTTTATCAACCATTATATACCCACTGCAAATTTTTATCACTGTTGTTTGCTTTTGCCCCAAGGAAATAGGACATTTGACAATTTCTGTTCATGTGCACACATATGATAGCTAAATAATTTTCAGAGCTTGTAGACACAAAACTTGTATTCATAAATTCATACAGCGTCCTTGTTTTTTCTATTTTTTGTAGTGTCACTAATGACAGTGCCTTCTTTGTGTTTCAAATAGGACAAAGTCGTAAGGGCCTTTTGCAGCGCTCCCATTTTACTCCTCTCTGTGTGTCTTTCTGTCCCCTGCAGCTCACTTCACCCCCCTTAACTTTCTCTGATTTATTAAGCCGTATTCTGCCGATGTGCGTCAGAGCTGGCCAGGAGTCTCGTGAGGCGTTCCGCTCCTGAAGAGCTGTGTCTCGTGTCTGGACAGCGTCAGACCGCAGCGTCCTCCACCCTCCAAACTTACCCCCACCTCTGTTTGCCTTATTTGCCTGCAACCACAAGCCTGCTCGACCCACACACACACGCCGAGCAGATGATCCATTGTAACTGGAGATCAAATGATTTGTTCTGGGGGAATAGATCAAAGGTCGTAGGTAGCTGCTCCATCTCTTTACCAGGAGTCAGGAGCACTTTGATTCTAAATAAAATTCAATTCAGACTGAAAGGATGGAAGTTATTCCTCAAATGCAACTTTTAAACACAAACAACAGGTAACTTGTGCTTAAGTGGAAGTTGGTGCTTCTATCTCCTGCATCTGGTTTTATTTTGTTGTTGTTGTTGTTTTTGTTTTGTGCCACCCTTTGCGTACTGTTTTATTGTCCAAAAGCATCTGTAGCCATTCAGTACCACGATATTATACCGTTTTTCAGACTCCACTTAGTAATATTTTCATGCCGTGTGTGTGTGTGTGTGTGTGTGTGTGTGTGTGTGTGTGTGTGTGTGTGTGTGTGTGTCTGACAGCAGAACACATGCCTCCCAGCTGCATGTCCTCCTGTGATTCACACTTGAAGGGAGTCTACACAGATGCTGCTGATAACCAAACGTTTCGTGAGAAAGCAGTATAAAAACGATAGGGGATTTCTGTCTCGTATTACCTGATAACAGATACAGTTACTGTGTACCATACCATAAAATGTAAATTCAACACTGCCAGTGGGTAATTTTCCTTTGTCCACAAATAATTACTTTTGGTTGTATTTCATGTTAGCGTCAAGTTCACGTTCTCATGATGAGATGACATCCTGTGGCTGAATGTAGACAGTTACAATGTCTTTGTTTTAGACACACACTCCATTTGAATGACCTAAACATGATGGTTTCCCAGCGCATCATGAAGGCCTCTCAGTTGAACCGTGCAGACGCCAGCGGGTATATTAAAAACAACTTTCCCTCAACGATGGTCTGGCAAATTGCTTTTTTCCCTGACAACAAAGACAGTAAACAGCAGCACTTAGCAGGCTCTCAAGAACCTAATTGCCTATTAAGCACAATCGAGTCCTCCTTTATCCTGCTGCCTCTGTTGGGGGCTCCTATCCCTGTAGACACAGCTTTACAGTAAACATAAGTGAGCTAGCCTGGCTATCTGAGAGCTTTAGCTGGATCCTAGGCGCTGCTGCCACCGCGCTCACCTAGCTGTAAAGATGACCTTCGGCTGTTTGTAGCCTGCGCACTTACACATGCTGTCACCCCTCTTATACCTCATGTTGCTGTCCTCTAAACTTTTTCTAATATTTCCCAGATTTTTTCAACCATCTCCCAGCGGTAGTTATTTTTCATGAATAAAGTTTTGTAGTAAGTTAAGTAAAAGGTGTTTTGTTTCTTTTCTCCACAGGCTTGACAGATGAGAAAGTGAAGGCCTACCTCTCGCTGCACCCGCAGATGCTGGACGACTTTGTGTTGGAGAGTGTGAGTGCAGAGACGTTGGACAGATGGCTGAAGAGGAAGACCAGCAGCAGGCCTGCAGGTACACCCACTCCCACACACACAGGGACAAACATTGAAACACACACACACGCACACAGGCTGCAGCTCTCTGGATCACTCCGACATAATGATTGGATCAGCGGATTTTGAGTATATTGACGCAGAGTTGTAATTTCTGTAATATTTTGCTTTGGTTCAATGTTTGTACATTTTAGCTCACATAATCCCAAATAAATTCCTGACGAGTCAACCACAAATACAGGCTGCCCTGAATATCTGCAGCCACGTCAGTCGTTTGCTTTTATTGCACTGAAAAACTGAAACTCTTTCTCTTAAACACTATGGGATCACCAGAGACTGAGTGTTCCTCTGCGGGTTCTATTTATTATCCCGGCCATTTGCAGTACAAATCACTCAACTTCACATGTGTCTCCTTTAATCGCCAGTGTGTGTGATAGACAGAAGAAAGGGAGAAGGAACGGACCTGTCGGGTGTTTACAGGTCATTAGATGCGTTTGAGCAGGCGGAGTTGAGTCTGTGCCGTGCGCCCCACACACAGCGGACTGTTTCTCAGACCAACCGCATCCATCAAGGGCCTACAGGGCTGGCACTCTGCCCAGTCGAGCTGCTGACGTCAGAGGCGACCTCCAGAGACATGCAGCCGGCTGAAGGGGGCCCAGGGGAGGGTGGGGAAGGTGGTGGTGGTGTGGGGAGGGGGTTGTACTGCCTCAGGGTGTGGGTGTGTTGAAGTGAAGGGGGAAACTGGCGGAGGATGGATTTGTCACATTTTGAAGCTGCTTTCTACATGAGGTTTACAGACAGTAGTGTTCAGTGCTGCCATGCAGAGACGTTGACTTCTCAAGTCTCAGTTTGAAACTGTTTCCTGTATACAATATGTAAGTGTGTGTGTGTGTGTGTGTGTGTGTGTGTGTGTGTGTGTGTGTGTGTGTGTGTGTGTGTGTGTGTGTGTGTGTGTGTGTGTGTGTGTGTGTGTGTGTGTGTGTGTTAAGGTTGACAGGTACCAAATAGAGGCCCTCATGTTAATCAAACTTGCTGGCGCCAAGAAGGAATAACTTGACTCATTTAGTTTAGATCAGAGCAGATGAATCCTTTGCAGAGCAGAGCTCTGTTTCACTCATCACAGAGTGAACCCAAAGCTCCACAGAAAGGAGGAAGGTTTGAGGCTCTTCTGTGTTTTTCCTCAGTTATCACATGAGTCATGAAATTTAATTCCCTTAGAGCAAAGGTGTAGTTCTCTCAGTTGACAACTTCACTTTTCCCACATTTCCCCAAAGACTCAATAGTTTAAAGAACCATAGAAACCATTAGTTTTTGTATATTTTAGCCCATTTATAACAGATAACATATCCTTAATATGGCTGTTTTTAGTTTTTCAAAATGTTTTATTTTTTTCATTAAACATAAAAATCTACTCACAGGCTTGAAACTCGCTCGTGTCAGGTGTCCCATCACAGTGAACAAATTTAAAGTTATTCTTGCACAGAACAAAAAGTCACCATGTGATTACACAGAGAAAACTTTGACAAAAACGTAAGCAGACATGGTGTATATTTGGGATGGATTACATGTTTCAAGCAAGTTTCAGATTTCAAAGTTGACTCCAATTTTTTGTCAGGAAATGCACGATAACCACTAACTGCCTGAAAGGTAGAAAAATCTAAAGTGCCATGATGTGCTTTGGTCAACAGTAATGTAAACTAGATTACTGATTCCTTAGGCGTAAGGCTCCTTGTAAAATGGTTACCCGCATCAATTTGCTGGATGAGAAAACACAGTCGAGACCCACATATACGGCATGTTGGCATCACTAGATCACAGTTTTATGTTTTTTTTCCATGTTGTGAAAGGGAGAACATCAGCGATATTGTAGCATTTCCCTTGCTGAAATATGCAGCCTCACCAACTGTCCTCCTGGTTATAAACAGCATTTGCAGAATTTGCCCACCTGCATACCTTTAGTTCTGAGTGAGTACCATCACATACTGATAAATGTAGGTCATATGAAGGTATACAGTCTACTGCTGAGCTCAGAGTGTCTAGACTTCTGCTCTCTACAAAATTCTTATCAGACAATGGCAGATAATTATATATATATAATAAACTTTATTGCAGACACAGGTCCATATAACACAACATACAGTAAAAAATAGTATAATATTAATCCTAATATGTACAACAAGGTAACACATTTCCTGTTGTTTTTTTTAGCTTTCTATAATCTAATTTGGATTTTAACATTACCAATTTTAACCTGAAATCTAATTGTGGAATCCACATTAGAAACAATTGGACTCTCAAGCTGTGGGAGAGGGAACCAGACTCGGAGTGAAAACATCAGTAATCAGCCTGACAGCTCTCTCATTATGCCGCTTGTCTCTCCCGGGGTTGATCTTTACATCACATCAGCAATATCACTCTAAGTCCACTTCCTCTGTTAGACCGTTGTGAACAGACACTTAGGCACCACTCTGAAGCCTCTCTGCGTCTCCCTCTCAGTGACTGTATCCACTCAAATGACAAGCACTGTCTAATTTCTTGTTCATCACACAGGCTGAATGGTCACTGTGTTGGGATGATGGCTGGAAACAGTGAAACTTGATGACACATATGACACATTTCTCCCTTTGTTTTTAAGGACGTTCCTGCACATGTTTTTAATGATAAAAGTACCCGTTCAATTCAAAACATCTATTCATATATTCCGGTGACAGTGTTTAAAGATCAAATTGATCTTCTATTCTTTGTAAGTGCAGCAGCAGCAAGACCTGTCATCATGTGATTGTCACTGAGATAACCGCTGCTTCCTGGAAGCAGTCCCTGTAGCCAGTCCCGTTCTCACTTATCATGTGATGGACAACATCGGATTACATAAATCAGTACGCATACACGCGAGTGTGTGTGAGTCTGTTTGTCCTAAAATTGTGTTACAGCTTGTAATTCCTGAAAAAGCATTCACATTTGCACACTTGTTAAACTACGATTTTTACTTATTTTTTTTCTTATTCTTAATGACTTTGTTGCTTCATACAGTAGTGTTTATTTATTCAACGGAGGCCTCAGCTTGCAAGGCAGCTGTTGGTCTTTCATAACAGTGTGCTACAGAGCAGATCAGCCTCGTAGTGGCCTGTTACTGAACGCAGTGAGCAGAGCACGTTTTCCCAAAACCACCGCCAATGTCATTTGATCATCACACCTCTCTTTGACCACTGTCCCACTGGCGATGTTTACTTCACACCACACGCTGTCATGGGGTAGGCCCCTCATCACTCGTCTGAGCCTTCTGCAATGCACACACACTCACATTCATACTCACACACACACACAGAGAAAGAGAGAGAGAGACAATTTTTGTGTATTCAGAGTAAAATCAGAACCACTTAAAATCAGGTACACGTATGTATGCATCTGTATCTGTTTATTAGACTGTCAAAAAGAAAATTTTGCTCATACAAACAGAGTTGTGGATTAAATCTGGATAAAGCCTGAAATGTGTCAGTGTATATAATATATTATTTTAACAGGTTTTATCCTTATTTTGTTAAAGGCTTTATACACAGTTCCCATATTACATGAATCTGTACTCAAAGAAGAAGAATCTGATAGTTAGATATGAAATATCTGAAAAAAGTCTGCCAGAATTCATAATGAGAGCCTTATTTGCAAAGTTGAATATCCCTGACAAGTCAGACAGCATGTCTGATTGGTAAAGGAGCGCTTTGAGGGAGAAGTCCCTGGCCTTTCTGGCTTGGACTCCAGAGGGCAAGAGTTGGGTCGAGCTGTTTAGCAGCTGATTCGATTTCTCAGCTGTGTTTGGATGGCAGTCACAAGAAGACAAAGATGTGCTTGTTTAGCAGAACCTCATACCCTAACACTGTGATAAGAGAGCTGTCTCACCTGCAGGGCTTTCCATCAGGGGGGAGCAGCACCCCTCACAGGGCTAAATTAGTGCATCTTCAAGTGTTGGAAAAAAAACTGTGGTCTGAAATGCAGCTAAAATTATCTGCCAAACAACAAGGCTTTGTTTTTAGTTGTTGATCATTATCCTATATTTGCAATGACTGCCTGATTGTTAGTTCATCCTTTTTTCTTTTTTCTTTTTTTATTAAAGAGGAGGTCTCATTGAGATCTGGATCGCTGTTTTAGACAGATCTACAGTAAAAAGTAACCAGTGAAAGAGAAATTGGAGGACTGATGTGTAGGTGAACAGGAAACATGGCAGAGAAGAAGAAGAAGAAGGAGCTGCTTTTACCAGCTGCATGTCCTCCATGGAGCAGGTCGATGCAGGACGACCACTAGGTCGGCACATATTGACCGCTGAGTCACTGCTAGCTGACCGTCCTGTGGGAGACTGTGTATCTGTGGCGTCAGATCAATAAAGCGGCCATCACGTATCATGCACATTAGACCCAGCTGACTGAGGGATTTTTCCTGTGAAAGGCCTCAGTCTGGGGCTGTGGATATCTTCTGGGTGCTTCTTCAATCATTTATCAGCATGTCAAATCAAACAGTTAACCAGATACTTTTGTGCTTTCATGTACTGCAAGCTTTCGTGTGTAGGTGTGTGAGTACTCAGACAAAGGTAATATGACTATGGCAGAAATTCTCCAATTTATTTAGCTATGTTTTTTAATCAGATTTTCAATTTCAGTTTTTCATTTTTGTTTTGCACTAAACTTTTAAAGCTGTGTTCAATTTCCTGTGCAGTATTTTTAAAATCAATTAAACACTTTATCAGTTTATCAAATATAATTTGCAGCACATCTTGTTTTCTTTCTTACAACCATATCATACTACTGCAATGCAGAAATTGCAGTGTCAGTATGCAAACAACACGTTTTTTCCCTCATGCATATTTTTCACATCTGCTTCAGAGCAAATACTGAGTAATTTCAAAGAAATCAAAGAAGTTCAGTCTAGAAGTTTCAGATAATTCTCCACACCTCCAGAAACAGTAACACCAAACTACCCTGAGCTACATTCGGCAGCTGCAGTCGACATTTCCTTCTAATCTTTTCACTGAATTATCAGTAGATTAGTTGTAGTTGTAGTAGATAGTTGAAAAGGATAAATAGTAATAAATATGTCTTACTGCGTCAGTTCGGAGCGTTAGTCTGTCTGACTGCATTTATGAACTGTTAATGTTTTACATACATGCAAGAGTCCTTGTTGGTGATCTGATGAGTATGTCATTATTTTATCAGCTGAACTCTTCTATCAGCTCACAGATATCCACAACAATGAACGTGGATCCTTTTTGGGTCTTTTTTCTGTGTTACAAATAACCCACCCTGGCACCAAAGTGGTCATTAGACACCATGAAATCAAAATGCTCAAATTATCTGGATATTTGTGATTGGTGTGAAAAGGCTATTAGTCAGTAGGATACTGATGTTGCAGTCTTGGAACTGAAGGAACATTTTTAGATACTGACAAGAGAGATTTTGTTCTTTCTAATGTTAATCTGATACATTCGTTTTAACTTTGTTGTTTGTTCTGTTTTCCAAAGATGGTTTGTGAGGTGTGTGCTCCTCTATCTTACAGGTCACAGTGTAATGTGTCATAATTCACTTTCAGATTCTTGGTTTTGTGCAATGAGAATAATTAATGTATCAGAAGAGGAGTTCCCATAAAATAGAAATACATAAGAATTTAATACAAAATGTAGATATTCATTACAGAAACATACAGTTATGATACAGTATATGATTAACTATACATCTAGTTATTTCTTTGTATAAACTCAATATGTGAAAGTTGTTATACAAAAAAATGTATGCAGGATTATAGCCAATAAAATGAATCAGGATGGGATCAGGACTATATGTGTTCCTTATAAACAAAAAACTTGAAAAAAGACCTGCCTGATAAGCATTGGTTTAGACGTCAGAACAGCACACATCTGAGCCTGTTACCTGCCAGATAAAAGTTGAACATCCCAGTGCTGCACCACTGAAAAAACACTCTTATAGAGGTTGTTCAGGTTCAGGAAAAGGCTGAATGCAGTGATGAAAGTTACTAGAAGACATCTGCTCAGCCTCTGCTGAGTTTAGGAGTTGCTCGACAGTTGTGTTTAGCGTTGAGTGTTTAGTGAGCCGGCGGTATATTTTCTAAGAACATGTCGGCCCTCTCCTCCTGTGTTTACTAAAAGCACGGCAGCTCCCTGAAAATATGGGATGGCATCAGAACAGACTACTGGTCTCTTTGCTGATGGCTGACCGTGATCGTATGGTGATAAAAACAAACAGCACACACACAGTACCAGTCAAAAGTTTAGACACACGTTCACATTACTTGAATGTACCTTCCCTCTCGGGCCCAAAGGAAAGCTCTACCATTAGGATTAATCCCTTGACACTAACCTGATGAAACTAAGATGCTATTGTTGCAAAACAGGATAGGAAAATTGTCAGTTACAAAGTTAGTTAGTTTAGCATAATTGATTTAAAGGGCACTTGATTCCATATCTCTTTGGTTCTTATGCACTGATATTTTCTGTACTTCATCTTCCATGGTTTAGCCTGCATGTTCAACAGTTTCATGTTATTTTCTGGCCACTCAAATATTTTCACTTTGTGGACACAGTGCTAGGCAGGGACAGTCCTAATTGGCTTGTACCTTCCCAGTCTGATGTCAGCAGCTCACCCTGTGGTTCCTCTGGGACTGCTGCACATGGGTTGCCGGCAGAGACGGTTCGTCCAACTGTAATTGGACCACGCCACAAACAGTGCTACTCGTGTGACCATTTCCTACACAAGGAAATGGGTGAGCATATTTTGGGGACCAACACACACCCTTCCATACTTCAGGGAGTGAAACAGCTTGTGTAGGAATAAGCATGTTTGAAATAATACTATTTTACATGTATGTGATTATATGAAAATATATGCAAAATCACATAAAATAATCAAATTGATGTTCAGTGCTATGACTTAAACATCAAATTCCTTTTTATGTGTAAAACAAACTTGACTTCATAACTTGACATACTTGTTTTGTTAGTTTTAAATTAAACTTTTTTTAGATCCGAATTTAGTAACATGATAACAGAATATGATCATATCCTCACCGCAATGCTATTTCACTGATAGGACTTGTCACCCGGTCGTGCTCTTACATATCAGTGTTGCTGGAGCCACTGCAACACTTCACACTAATGATAAGTGGCAACAATGTGTTGGTGAGAACTAACCACCGCAATGTAGCGTCCTACATTTATAGGCCTTTAATGGAGACCAACATCATATCATGTCTCCTCTGCAACCCAACAAGTCACTAGACTTTAATATTTTTTAAGTTTTAATTATCTCATATTGTATTTTTGCTGCTGCATCACTCAACGTGAGTGCCAGTGTTTGTGTTTGTGTCTGCTCGCATTTGTAGTTGAACTGACTGTCCTGACCTATCATGCGCCCCCACCTCCCTTCTATTGAGCGTTACTGTGCCTTTCGCTGCCACATCCAAGGTGGTGAGGAGGGGGCCTGAGAGCTGAGAGTTCAGGTCAAAACTTCCAGTGCTGTTCATAGCTCACAGTTACCCAGGCATCTGTACATGCTGCTTGCACTATTAAACACCACGTACACCGAGGCAGTGTACAACTGTACGTACACTGTAAATTAAAAAATCCCATGTGAGTAGCAATCATCCCAAAAAAGGAATGAACATTACATTTTCTGGTATGTTTTTACAGAATCTTTTTCATTACAGTACAATCTGTATGGTCAGATCAGGTTTATTTATACAGTCCTCTGTCTCAAGGGTCTTGCACAGAGTTTGGCACACCATACAACATAATATACTGTGCACTACACCATGTACACACCATGTACTATATTACATCATATTGATATATCACATAGATAGCTCAGAGATACGCAAATGAAAGTCTTGAATTAAATGCAGTAACTGTAATGTGAGTGTCATTCACCCACATTAAACATGGTGTCTCCTTTCATTACCGAATAAAGTTCTGTATAACATCTCCAATAATCAAGATGAATATATCTCTGTGTTTGCATAAACATGGTTGCTGTTAAGCTGTTTTTTGGTTTTATATTACAAATGCAAGTAACTGTATTTGTGTAATTTTTTCATGTCTGAATAATCCTGGCTTCAACAAGTCATTATAAAAAAAGATTCTGCCTGAAAAAGTTTTCATCTTTCAAAGGGTTTGGAGTCTTTCAAGTGCAGCTCTCTGTCCTCTGATTGACGTCACGCACGGCCAGGGGTTCACTCTAAAATAGCTCTCATGGCTAAGTTAGGAAACTCATAGCATACTGGAGGCATGTTTAAAACAACAAACAATGTAGCTGGCTGTAATTTCTTTCTTCACATGTACAAAGAGGTTTGTTTCACAAGAGGACCAGCTCGAGTCAGCACTTCAGTCGATGTTTCTAAAATCTGCCCAGCTTTTTGCATGGTTTGATCACATGAAAAGTTATCAAAGAGATCTGAGCAGTTACTGTTCTCGTGTGCTGTTGGCCCGTGTGTAATGAAGACTGCTTGAGTTGTGTGAATGGTTTTATTTTCATCCCAAGTAGCACTCCCAGACCCTCTCCCAGAGTATAAGTCCAGAAACTGTTATGATTGGCTGAGGCTTTCATTATTATCACATACTTCAGTGTCCACGTCCAAAGACAATAGTCATATGTCTACTGTCTCTCCAACCGCCTGAAATCACACCAGGAATTTGCTCTCAAGGCCACAAAATTTTGCACTTGTCAAGTTAAATTAATACCGCTCTTAATTTTGTTTTAAAAGGATCATAATTTGAACCTGCATCAAATGTAGACAAAACACTCATCCATAATTTATATTTAAAGTGTGTTAATGCTTTGAATGCTGCATAGTTTTTGCATTTGCTCATTTAACATTCACCTGACTACTGTTGTGAGGAGAACATATGGTTTTGCTTACTGGTTGCTTGTGGGGATGTGCCTTTGTAAACCATTGGTGCACAAACCCACTGCAGAGTATCCACCCAACCTTCAAACAGCCAGACCAGATATCTGTGTTGCTCACTCTTGTTGATTTCAGAGTTTGATGTAGGGAAAGTTGACTGTGCATGTTAACCTTTCCTCAGCAGTGGCAATGAATAATTGCATAGTAACACATATTTAATATCCATCGATTAAAGAGTAACTGAACACCGCCTGACAAATTTGTTTTTACTGACCTCCAGTGGTTTAACTTCTCATCTTGCTACATTGATGTTGAGGTGTACTCTAGGGTTTGTCAGTACACCATGACATCAGTGTTGGGTGTGGTTACAGGTGTAACAGAGTGAGCATCTGACCATATCCAAACAAAAAAACATGAAACTTTCAACCAGTAAGGGCAGTAAAACACTGCTTTTGAGCCTGCTGTCGGTCAGTCAAGTATCAACTCATTAAGCCCTCAAGTCAGCGAACCAATTCAGTTAACAGTAGCTAACAAGAGCTAACATAAGCTACTGGTCACATCAGGCCGATTGCTGCAGCAGAAAAACTCCTGAGTTTTTTTAATTGGACAAGGGTTATTGCTTATGAATCAAATTTCATTTTGCATTTTAAAAGTGAAGTCTCACTTTAAGCTATCAACCTAGCAGGGATTTCCTATTGGTCCAACTGCCGATTATTCTTAATAAACAGTATGAGAAATGTACCATTGGACTGAAAGCCTATGGAGGTGTTGACTGCTGGTGTTCTCTGTCAACATATTGCTCATTTTAATAGATCTGGGTTACCCGTTGCACAGATGGTCATCACTAAATCATAACATATGTCTTTGTATGACTCCTAAAGAAAGACTTTTCATTTTGGCTGATGTTTAACAGCTCTTCTGTGAACCAAGTTACATAAAATAAAGGAAGATGTGTAACATTACTGTTTGACATTTCAAAACAACATAACTGTCAACACGTCCACACAAGTTTTATGATGTGTGATTGCATTAAATCAGAGTTCTGCTTTGTGAAACATGATGCCGAGTTTAGCAGAATACCTCAGTAATATATAAACGGTATGTTCTGCAATAGGTAATAAACTTTATCAGTGTCTGATAACCAACAATGACGCATTATTTATGGTCAGGTGTTCCGTCATCTTTTGCCCTTAAAAAACTCTTAGTGTATTTTGATATGCTTGTTAAAAAATAATTGTGTTTTATGGTGTGACAATGCTATGATTAAGATCTGGTTTGTTTTGGGTACAAAAAACAATTGGTTAGCATTAGGGTAAGATCATGGCTTTGGTTAAAATGATCACTTGCATGTCAAAATAAACTAATGTATCAGGGGCAAAAAACTCCAGGGAGAGTGCGTATTTTCAAAGCAACAGGCCTTCAGAGCAGTGGGCTTTTGTTTTCCGGGATAACAAGGCATCAGACTAATGGCTTTTCAGTCCAATGGGATATTTCTTTGGACTATTGAGAGTTTCAGAATAATGGGCCGTCAGACCAATGGCATGGCACCATCACAAACTGGAAGAATGTTGCACAATAAAAGCCCAAGTTCAAACACAACTTGATTGTTCATGTCTCGTCCACCTGTTAAGAATACCGTATCCTTAAATGTATTCCAACTGTTCTTCAGACATTTGTTTAACATTGGGATTTTTCTTCTTTCTTTCTTGATTTTTTCTTTCTCTCTCTCTTCACAGATGACACATCAGCTAAAGAAGTCAGCAGGGTAAGTTTTTGTTTCATTACTATATATTCATGTGACAAGGAACATGAGGCTACACTTTACAGATGCCCACAGTAGGGCCCTGGAGCTGGGTAGAAGGGACTTATACACACACACATATACACAGAAAAGAAAAAAAACAAGGGCCACTCGACCCCTCAGTGCGTCATCCATACGTCTGTGCAAACAGGATGTGGGAGGATAGAAGGCGTCCCGTGGGGGAGGCTTTCTAGTACGCCACTCTCCCTGCCGTCCTGTCCTCACCCTCTCTGCAGGCGCAGAAATAGACGGCTCTCTGGCCCCGTACAAGGCAAGAGGTCTGTCTCTTACATAACCACACTTTTAAGCTGAGGCTGAGCAGCTAAGCTTTGCCAGGGCTCTAATCAGAGCTGTGGGGCTCCGGTGGCCTCCTCTTGGGACTGCGGGGGTATCCCTGGGCTAGAATGCAGCAGTGAAGGGGAGTGTAAGGGTGGAGGGTAATGTTGTGATGAATGGCTCTGTCTTTGTGAATGGCAGGGAGATAATCTCTGTTCATTCAAAAAAAAAAAAAAATCTTGCAGCTGTGGTAATGTTTTAGTTGGTGCAGTACAGGATGCAGGTTGTTGTCCCATATTTCTTTGTTGTAGCAATTGCTGAATCCTGAAATTCAATCTTAGTGTTTATGCAAGGCTGTGGAGTTGCAATTTCTGTGTGTCTTGTGTCCAGCAGTACCAGGACACAAATATGCAGGGTGTGGTGTACGAACTCAACAGCTACATCGAGCAGCGCCTGGACACTGGAGGAGACAACAAACTCCTGCTCTATGAGTTGTGCAACATCATCAAAAAAGGTAAACTGAGAAAATATTCAATTTATTGATCCTCTCAGCTTCAGTTCACGTCACTCTGAATCTGCAAGCCGACACTGACAGCAGACATTTTTTATAGAAAAAATGTAATTATGTTTGTAGTGTTTGTATAAACATCTCCTCATTAGACTGGTGTCAAATACTCTAATAACCATTTGGACACTAAGTGAAAAGCTTGCTGTCATAATCCCAACTCATCTCCTGCTCAACTAAAAATTAAGAACTTTTTGTAAATGGATGGTCTTCTCCCCCATTCAACTTGGCAAATCACATTAGTCATTTCCTTTTTTCTAAATATCTTAATGTCAGACTCTTAATGTCTTTCTCAATCTAGACAAAACACACAGAACAATGATGGAAATAAGTTCAGGATTTTATCCTTACATCCTTGACAAAGTCTGATATGTCATATTGTATAAATATATTACAATATTGTCAATAGACCAAACCAAACCAAAGGATCAGTTCACCCAAACCACACTACTCATTAACTTCTTGATCATCAGTGACATCACTGTTGCTTCTCCAGTCTCCCTCTTTTGTCACATTGTATGATAACATGACCTATATATCAGCCTGAAATGGGACTGGAGAGGAGGATTGGGAATGAGATGAACTGGATGGCAGTCAAAGCCCTCGGTCAAAGTGCCCTTGTTTTTAAGTGGGACATTGTTAATAGATTGTTATTAGATTACAACTGGACTGTTGTCTCCACTCTTTCCTTCTCAGGTATACCTGTCATTTGCACTTTTGTGTGTGCTGGACACATTCAAATGAGAGAATATACATAACACAGACGTCCGCTGACAGCAAATATCAGTTGTTACTCGACTGTCCTATTGAATTTCCAGCCTATGCACAGCTGGTCTCTGACCCACGTGTCTCTCATTTTTCCAGCAACAAAAGCTGATGGATTTGCACTTTACTTCTTGGGAGAATGCAACAATGTAAGTGCAGAGGTCATTTCCTGAACAGATTTTCTACACTGCAATAGTTTAGCATTTTGCATTTATTTGACATTTCTTTCTCATTTTCTGTCTGCCTCTCTTTTCTTGTCTATGCATCTAAATAGAGTTTATGTGTGTTCACTCCAACGGGGGCCAAGGATGGCCCTCCAAGCCTCATTCCCTCCGGCCCCATTGCATTTGGGACAACCATTGCCGCTCATGTTGCCAAGACTCGCAAAACACTGCTAGTAGATGACATCATGGGGGTAAGGCTAGTTTTCTTCTAATTCATACTGATTTGCCCATCGTAGAAGTGTTTTTTCCTGCATAGCATTATTTTAATTATGACAATATAATAACACTATTATGATAACGTGACCTCTATAAATGTTTCAATTAATTGCTTACATTCAACATCACCACTTGTTCGATCAATCAAATCCAACCATCACCACTAGATTGTTTGATTCAGCAGTAAAATAAAATATTCCTTACAGAGAGATAAAAATCTTTGAATTTGAATTTTCAAGAGGGGGGGTTCTTGCCCGTTAAATTCTGCATCTACACTTGTGCACTAGAGTGCTTAGTGTAAAATACAGAAAAATTAATGATAATCCAGTTTTTTCAGTTTCACACTTACTTTGAGGAGATGTCCAAAAAAATTGGAAAAAGCTCTGGGGTTCTTAGAAGTACTTACTTCAAGTGCACATCATTGGGAGACATCCAAGACAAATAAATCAGATGCCCCTCTGTCATTAAAGCTCAGGCTTATTATTATTATTGTGTCTGATACATAGTACATCTTAGACAAAAACGTCAGATCAGAGAGCAGCTTCATTGACCTCCTTTGTTAAACTCTTGTGCAGTTCGGGTGATAACGACCTTCACTGACCTGTATGTTCCAGGACGAGCGCTTCCCCGACGGCACAGGGCAGGACTCAGGGATCCATGTTCACTCTGTCCTGTGCCTCCCCATCCTCACTGCCATCGGGGACCTCATTGCAATCCTGGAGCTGCATCGGCACTGGGGCAAGGAGCCCTTCAACCTCAGCCACCAGGAGGTCAGTCTGACCCAGACAAAACACACCAAGAGTGGAAGGCTGGAGCAAGGCTCACAGAACTACAGTTAGCCTGGTATTCACCTTAATCTGGATCTGTTTAAGATCTCTATAGCTTTGTTGGGTTCAGTTGATTGTGAATAATGCTGTATTTCTGGGAGATTCTACAGGTGCTAAAATACATACATGCTAAAATTTATAAAATAATAATGCAATGACGTAGCTCAAGCAAGTTCAGTCATGGTACTGAACTTGAAATGTTAAACTGGCCACTTGGGTCAGCGCAACAAGCTGAAAAATAAAACATTTGCGTATTATCATCTTATAAAGTTGTTGTGGTGAACTTGATAGCAAACAGTTGCTGATTTACACACCCAGCATACATGAAGGAACATTATTTAAAGTTGTGTTTTTTAGTACTTCACAAATTCACTCCCATTTTAGCTCTTTAGTTTTGGTATTCACCAACTTTCCCAAGAGAAGTATCTGGCTCATTACCTGCAAAATGCTCCACTATGTTCTGCGGCTTGGTGCCGGTCAGGTAGCGTACTGTGGGTTAATCAGAGCTTTTTACCTGAAAACTGCTGCCGGCTGTGTCTCGAAACAAGGTTGATTTAGAGTGAACCAAAACAATAAAGCTGTGGGTCATAAAAAAAGCTAAAACAATGAGCTGAGGGATGCTTAAAAGCTCTGTAGTGCTGGGGGAAACTGCAGAGTTGGTTAATAATGATATTATCAAACATTCACATTACACATCATCATCATTATTTGACCTGTTATATGAAATATATTTTTAAGATATGAAATATTTAATAATGCAGCTTTTATTTCACATTGCATGAGTTTTAATCCACAGTGCTAAACAGACGGACGCACCAGTGTTACAGGGGTGAAACTGTATCCCAAGAGTGGCTCCGAATCTGTAGGCCGACTGGCTCTTCTGTGATTATGAGACCGCGTGTTGTGCGGAGCGGAGCAGTCTGGGAAATGTGTGTTAATTGTGATATTTTAATTGTTTTCCCCACTTCTTGGGAGCTAAGCTGCACTTTCTTTTTCCAGGTTGCAACAGCTAATTTAGCGTGGGCAGCAGTTGCCATTCATCAAGTACAGGTGAGTAAACTTCCACAGGGACCTGGTTAAAAATTTGAAAATGCACATTGTGGCATAGTACTATAACACTTCACTGAGGACCTGTGTGGGAACAAGGTGAAGTCTGCCCGTCCGACTTATTATCATCTTGAGTGACTTTGTTTGTTCTGGTTCTGCACAGGTGTTTTTAATGGGGAAATCCACTGTGTACAGGAACTGGGTTGTCACTGGGCTCAGTCCAATCAACTAAGCCATAGATTCAACAAACAGCTCCCAGAGGACGTCATTATGCCCCAGTGCTGTTTTTATTTGAACAGATAGCATAACACCTCAGAGTAGCGGTGTCCCACTGCAGCAGTGGCCACAGTGGATCTCTGAGCCTCAGTGAGCGGGTACAGCACTGCAGCACAATGCACTCCTGGGTTAGCCGCTCACTGCAAACCACTGTGTTGTTACTAAAACTTATCATGATGGCCCACAGCCAAGTGTGTAGACAGCAAGGTGATTTGTTTACAGTACAAGCAGGATGCTGTATGTGCTGTATCGGAAATGTTTAATACTGTACGTCTGTGGGCCAGATCATGACCTTCCTTTCTTTGTTTCTAGGTGTGCAGAGGCCTCGCCAAACAGACTGAGCTCAATGACTTCCTACTAGATGTGTCAAAGTAAGAATCGCTGTCAGTTTGTTGGGAGCGTTCATGTGTGTAAGAATGTAATGATAGTGTATTTTAGTTTCAACATCAGAGAAATTACAACATGAACTCTAAAGTGAGTCTGTATCTCATCTCTTTTCATGTAAGGTCAAAGGTTAAATAAGGCTTTCTTCTCACACAGTAAAATAAATGAATGTATTTTAGGAAATTTAGCTTTCATGTCTTGAATGTGAACGTCATCAGAACTTTCCATTTGTCAAACATCTCAATGCGCCATTTCTTCTTTTCGCACAGAACATACTTTGATAACATTGTGGCAATAGATTCTCTACTTGAACATATTATGGTGAGTGTGATTTCTGCAAGTAGGTGTTCATTCACATTGTCTTCAAGGCTACACATCCTCGGAGTGTGTGTTACATTATGTGTGTTAAAGCAAGTAGTAATGCTGCTGTAATACAGATACACACTGGCCCACTCGATACTCATGGGGCATTGCTATTATTTCCTTACTATACTGTACGTGTTTGTTGACATTAATAATGTTATCTCTCATAATCATTATTACAATTATTCATTAATAATATAATAGATAAATAAACATACTTGGCTCCACATAAAGAAGGCATGTTTTTTTTAGCTTGCAACATTTTCTCTACTTTGCAAATCTAAAACAAATGTGATCTGTATGAGTTATAAACACGCTTTTCCTGTTTACTTCACTAATACCCACCTCTCTGTTTGTATGTATGTATACATGTATTTTGTTGCCTTGGGACTATAGTGTCATCTCAGGTCATTCACGTCATCTGGTTCAAACACAAAATTTGAACCAGAATGACCCGTAGTAAAACTGTGTTTGTTTTAAACCTCTACATTTAATTGCTCCATCGAAGAGAAACTATCAAATGAAACTCTAGATATGTATCTGATCTAATTATATTGCAGGTGCTAGAGACAACATTCATGTTTTTTCAGGTCTTTCAGCTTTCCGTGTTGCTCACAAGGCTCTGTCCCTGATGTTTTGCAGATATATGCAAAAAACCTGGTGAATGCGGACAGGTGCGCACTCTTCCAGGTTGATCACAACAACAAAGAACTGTATTCTGACCTGTTCGATATTGGGGAGGAGAAAGAAGGCAAACCTGTCTTTAGGAAAACCAAAGAAATTAGGTGTGTAATAGTTCCTGTTTCTTGCAAACTGCAAGTCCTCTTTCAGTTTACTGTAGATAGTAGTAGTACTAATATTTGTCTGATAATTGCAACACATATGGCTCATCATTTTCAGTTTTTCAGTTTTGGCTTTTGTCTCCATACGTCCAAAAGTTGTGTCCTGCTCTATTTTTTTAATACAGTTTAAACAGCTCAGACATTCCTCTGATATAAAATGAAGACAAAAATTATAAGAAATGCAGTTGAGCTGCTAATTATGCATCAGAGTCCCTTCAGTTAATGTAAATAATGTAAATAATGTTTTGTAGTTTTAGTATTAAAACATTAATTAATAAAATAAGAAGTCCTATATAATATCCATTTGATTACTTTTGTAAAACGTGTCATGTTGCCTCTCCTCTCTTCTTTCCCTGCAGGTTTTCTATAGAGAAGGGAATAGCTGGCCAAGTGGCTCAGACAGGGGAAGTCTTAAATATCCCAGATGCCTATGCAGACCCACGGTTCAACCGGTAAACTCCAAAAGACTCTGCAATACACGTATCATCACTTATCTTTGTCATCACATATTATAAATCTCAAACATTTTTAAAGTTGTCTCGTGACTGGTCCTGGACAGCTTGGCTTCAGTTTGCTTTATTTTGGATATAAACACTGTAGTACTTCTTATTAGAGCAGCCTACGGATTTAAGTGTACACCAGGAATTGAGACTTAAACATGCTGTTCTTGTCTGGGTCACATTGTAAAGTCTCTAAATGGATTATGTGTCAAATTGTTATATTTTTCTATCTTCCTTCACAGAGAGGTGGACCTTAAAACCGGCTACACTACGCGGAACATCCTGTGCATGCCCATCGTGAGCAGGGGGAGCGTTATAGGTGTGGTGCAGATGGTGAACAAGTTAAGCGGAAGTGCCTTCACTAAAACAGATGAGAACAACTTTAAGATGTTTGCTGTCTTTTGTGCTCTGGCCTTACACTGTGCAAATGTGAGTAAATTGAATTACTGATACTCTCAAATCATTTTCCACACAAGTGTGCTCTTTATCTTTTCCACTGTTGGTACATTACTTGAAGATTATATAATACTTTGTGTCCTTGAATACTCAAATCTGATTGGCCAGGGGGTGCGCATTATTTTCAGATAACTGTACAGCTTTGTTGTCCTGGCGTCATCACCGTCCTAAATTAATACTCATAGCTGCGAGGCTTATTTCAGCTGTTACTAGACTACAGGTTTTTCCACTTGTCTATTCATTTTTTGACAAAGATAATGCCAAAAGCTTCTAAGTAAAGGTTGAATTGATCCAAAATATGAATAGATGCTTATTTTTTCATAATGGTCATCCTTACATGGAGCACACAGTCATTTCATGAATCATGCTAACTCCTGAAGCTTGCGTTGTGTGGTCTCTCTGTCAAAGCCTTTCGTCTCTGTGCAGCCTGACTCACCCTCAGCTCGTGCGACAAACTTACGCAGGAGCAGCGTCACAAAGTTGGTTTTAAAATTGATGAGGCATGTTAATATTTTAAGACAAGCTGTCTGCATCCGTCCACTGACAGGATTTATGTTTAGCTGTAATTTATGCCTCACGTCTCGAGGAAACTCACTTAGCCCTGCTCCTGATTTATGGTGATTCATGGTGGAAGGTGTGAGGCTTGGTGTCTGTACCTGACTGTCTTATTCCCGCCTGTCTGGGAAGGGGACAGGGATACAAACCAGATGTGGAGACACTTTTTTAGAGACACACAACTAAAAGGAGGACTGTTACCTTAACTGTCTCTAAACTTTTTTCTAGGGATGCACCAATCTGACTTTTGTCGTCCTGATAGTGATACAGATATCTGGGTTTTAGGTACCGATCCAATAGTGTTTAATTAATAAGCTGTATGTCTCACTGTTTGGAAGAGACTGGCCTTGACTTAAACATTGCTATAGTCTATAGCTGTGACAAATAAATACATAGATATAATTTAGCTGAATTGTTATTTATTGAAATAATGATATCTAATACCAGATCGGCCCATTGTCACTGATACCTGATCCAGCTATTTTAGTCGGTATCAGACCGATACCAGTATCAGTGCATATCTGCTTTTTGCTTTATTGGAAAATCCAACAGTGATATTATAAGATATTTCCATGCTTTTTATAGCACATGCTTGAGTGTTCAGCTTCTCTCTTGACATTTTAAAGATTAATTCCTGTTCTGTGATTTCCCATTATGTCTCTGCATGTAGATGTACCACAGGATCCGGCACTCTGAATGCATTTATAGAGTGACGATGGAGAAGCTGTCTTATCACAGCATCTGCACATCAGAGGAGTGGAAGACCCTTACCCAGCTCAACCTCCCTGCACCCATTTATAAAGAGATTGAAATGTGAGTGTCCTTCCTCCAATGCTCAATGGGCTTCTCTTAATGAGCCTTGAGGACATTTTATAAGCTTGTCGTGTATTTGCTGCCATATTAGCTCCAGATTCAATTCAGGCTTAGTCACTTTACCTCTAAACCTGTGACTCTGACTGTAGTTAGTCTACAGCAAGGTGTCTGTTAAGGGCACAGTGACACAGTCCAGACCTGGATGAAGAGGCTCTGCAAGAGTTTAACACTCCCACCCCAGATCTCAGATGTCCCCTCATCTGTCTCTCCTCTTTCCAGGTGTGCTAATTTAAGACTCCCCTTCTGTGTATTCCTTTTCTCCTACAGGTTCCACTTTGACATATCTCCCTTTGAGGAGATCTGGCCTGCTGTCTTTATCTACATGGTTCATAACTCCTGTGGAAAGACCAGGTAAGGTGTCATAAAGTGTCATGATGATGTCAGTGTCTGTACTTCATCAAAGGATGATTAAATGTTAATCCGTGTGATCTTGTCTCACTGTATGTAGCTTTGAGCTGGAGAAGCTGTGTCAGTTCACCATGTCTGTACGGAAAAACTACCGGCGTGTGCCCTACCACAACTGGAAGCACGCGGTGACAGTGGCACACTGTATGTACGCCATCTTACAGAAAACGACTGGGATGTTCACAGAGCTAGAGGTTCGCTCCTGTGGGTTGGGTCCAGGTTTTACCCCTGCTAGAAAAAATGAATAAAATTGAGTTTTGAATTTTAAATTTTGACTTCCTTTTTCCTGTCCACCTATACTGGTTTGCAGAAGAAGGGTCTGTTAATCGCCTGCCTGTGCCATGATCTGGACCATCGAGGGTATAGCAACGCCTACCTGCAGAAGTTTGACCATCCACTGGCTGCTCTGTACTCCACATCCACTATGGAGCAGCACCACTTCTCTCAGACTGTCTCCATCCTACAGGTAGAGCTCCTCTAAGCAGCACCGGCATCAACATTTTATTTATTCATTTATTTATTTATTTATCATTACTTAAGTGCTAATAGTCAACCCAAAATTCGATGCTATGACATTACATGTTCGACGTTTTCGTCACCTCCCTGGCTTGCACAGTTTGAGTTAAAGAAATGCAAAATGATTTTAATTACAGTTGCAAATGATGTCAAATTAAACTGTTTGGGTTCTTTCGTGGCTAAACGAGTCAGTTAAAACAGCTGCTGCGCAAACTGCAGGATCATCAATCACAGAAGTTACGAAATAACTCAACATAGCACCGTCAAAAAAAGATGCCTTGCCAATGAAACAAACTTGAGACGGAAAGAAAAGAGGAAAGCAGGAAGCCCACATTTGAAGCCTGCCAATAAAGACAGATGACCAATTAAAAACATGGTTGCCAAAGAGTGTAAAACTATGACCTCAAATATTGCCAAAAAATGTTGTAATCCTCTCAAAACTCAGATTTATATTGGGTGAATCTGAATTATTCATATTTTAGTCCTTAAATGTTACTCACTAATTGTTCTGTACTTCTTTCTGCATAGGAAAAAAAAGGCAGTCATTACATTTATCAAAATTTTACTTGTATTTTAAGTGTTGAAATACTAAATGAACATATTTTTTCTGGAAAAGAAATGTTTGCACTCTCTCACACATACTGATCCACTGAAATGATCATTCAATTTAGGTTCTCTTCTACAACATCCAGGATCTGCTGGCAGAGTCTAAACCTGAGATGGCTGCTGGCTTTTCAACCTGTTGTAGTCTAGCTGAGCTGAACGCCTCATAAGTGGAGCTTTTGCTTTTTTATTGATCTCTTTGTTTCTCATAGCTGGAAGGGCACAATATTTTCTCCAACCTGAATTCCAGCGAGTACGAGCAGGTGCTGGAGATCATCCGCAAGGCCATCATCGCCACAGACCTTGCCCTGTACTTCAACAACCACCAGCAGCTGACGGAGCTGCTGACCGTGGGCAGGCTGGATTTGAACAACCACACACACAGGTCAGGCCACCACTCACGTTGGTGTACAGGTCAGGTCAGGATCATACCAGGTTTCACAGCATCACACAGAGAAAAAAAAGGGACCTGGTGCAAGCCAACAGTACATTGAGTTCACCACATGGTTATAACAAGGCTTTGCTCCCCTCCAGGGACCGTGTGATTGGTCTGATGATGACAGCATGTGACCTGTGTTCTGTTACCAAGCAGTGGCACATCACACGACTCACAGCCAATGACATCTATGCTGAGTTCTGGGCCGAGGTACCGTGGGATACTGTTGGAGTTTAACTCATTTTAGTGTGATATTAAAAGTCAGATCCCTATTACTATTGTAAATGCTGCGATATGCACGAATAAAGGGAAATGTTAGTTTGCTTATCTTTCCTTGTTTTGTTTCACTATAGGGAGATGAGATGAAGAAGATTGGGATGCAGCCAATCCCCATGATGGACAGAGACAAGAAGGATGAAGTTCCCCAAGGCCAGGTAAGAACAGCATTTTTACTCACATTTGCTTACTCTCCACGTCACATACATTCTTATAAAGTTTTTAAATTGTTGCATTCTGATGGTAGAAATTAAGCACAAAAGTTTTAATTAGAACATATACAGTAAATGAATAATAGTAGTAATTAATAGTAATATACAGTCACCAAATAGTTTATTTAGAAATTATACTGTTGGCTCAAACATTAAAGAACTCAAAGAAGACTTTCCTGCTGATAATGAAAATTAAATTACACATCGAGGATTAGGGTTAGGGTTAGTGTTTAAAAAAAAAATCATCAGAATTTCTAAATTTTTGTAAAAATGTCTAAAGTTCTATATAAAAATAAAATCATGAAATTGTGTGTGTGTGTGTGTGTGTGTGTGTGTGTGTGTGTGTGTGTGTGTGTGTGTGTGTGTGTGTGTGTGTGTGTGTGTGTTCCTTAATGCATGATACTAATTTATCATACTGGCTCTAAAATGTTTGAAATCTAAACTTGCCGCTATTGTTTCATATATTTTAATTTCTTTATTTATTATTAACAATTTTTAATTTATTTTAGGTGGGATTCTACAATGCTGTGGCGATTCCATGTTATACAACACTATCAGAGCTTTTCCCTCAGTCCGGTCCTCTTCTAAGAGCCTGCAAGTAAGTATCCTAAGTTACATTTTACAAGAGTATCAGGGTCTCATCGCTTATCCTGTGAAGAATTGTTTGTTTTTTGGGTTTGTTTGTTTTTTTAAATGAAAAACCATTAAAAAAACGCAAAATGTGTAAAAGTTTAGGACCACCACACAATATCGTCTGGCTGATGTCACATCTCACACAGCTTGAAGTGCAACAAGTGATGTGTTTGCTGGCCTTGTCTGTCAGCAGCAATGGGCCAGACAAATAAGATTAGAGGGGACAAGTAGTATGTGCATAGGTATGTGATAACATTGGATTAAACAAACTTGCGGTATAACATAATAAATTAGACAAATTCAATCAGACACAAAGTCACACCACACACACTGATGCACCGACTTAGTGTCATCTCTGACACTAGCGTAGTGCATCAGTGTGTGTGGTGAGACTTTGTGTGTAAGATTATATTTATATGTATAGTTTCTGGTGCTTGAACAGGATCATATTGCACATTTGCCTCCCCTCCTGGGGTAACCCGCCGCTTTTTAAAACGTTGTGACCTTGATCTGCAGGGAATGCAAATAAAGTGAGCGGTGAAATATTTAAGCCCCGGCTGTACGTCAGCAACGGGCTCTGGGTGGGCAGCAGGCCTAGACCCTGCGGAGCCCGGCTGCTTGTTGTGGGACCTGCCACAGACGTGTAAACTGCATCAGACTGGCTAATTGAATGGAATGGCAGCAAAGGGCAGCACTCTTTGCACTTGTATGTCAGGCTTGATTACAGCACAGGGGGGAGAGGTTACCTTCATGACAACAAGAACTGATGGATCCACTACTGCAGATGACTAATGAATTACACACTTGCTCCCTGGCTGTAGTGACATGTGTCATTTTGCCATTGCTCATTTGGCATCTCTCTGGAGATTTTTTCTTGTAAATAAAATGACTGTGTAACATAATTATTTTTTATTATTTTTAGTTGTTTTTTGGGGTTTTTTTGTAATGCTGTTTGGTTTGGTTTAATGCAGCGTTTGTATGTGTTGGTTATTGTAATATATTGACATTTGATATGGTTCCCTTCACAATCATAATTTGATATTCTGATAATGTTAGTATTTTGATATTTCTGGCTTAAAGTCATTGTTGGAGGGGCATAATTTCAGCAACCGTATTTTAAATTTATGGCTGACTCACCTTGACTCAACATTATGTCCGTATCAGTTCTGACATCAGATGCACACCCTTGTGGCAGCCGTGGTACTTACAATAGGATATATTGTCATAATTTGGATTTGAACATTTTGAACATAAATAAATAATTTTAAGCATTTTCATGCTTTCGTGCTATTTTTGTCTAAATAGTTTTGTCTTGATGAAGGTAAACATCCCCTCCACACATGTTTTCTGACATATCAAAATAATGCTTTGAACTATAATTTGTGTCACATATTGTTTTTCCACAAAAAAAAGCCTTGTTAAAAATTATTCTATTTGTGCTCCCTCATTGAGACCTAGAATCTCTGAATATGTATATGTTCATTCACAGTGTATGTGCATTACACTGGAGGTTTTAAGCTTTCACATCACACTTGTCTATGTTGCATATTAGACAAGTTAGCTCTAAACTTGTTGTGATGTCAGAGATCATGCCCGTACATGCTCATCCAATCTTGAACTCAGATTTAAAGAGGCCACTGAGAAACTTTCCCAAACACTTTTTTGAGCAGAAGGCGGAACTCAACAATGTGTTTGAATCTACTGACATCATTTTATTCTCTGATTTTAGTTTTGTTTTGCTTTTTTCAGGGTTTTTTTTTTTTTTGTAACAAAGCCTGAAATCCATCACATGCAGAGTCTGAACCTAATGAGGTGTTTTGTGTTTGCAGAGAGAACCTGAGCCAGTGGGAGAAGATAGCGCATGGAGAGCTGGAGGATGTAGTGCCCAGCCGGCCTTGTGTTTCAGGCCCCGTAAAGGTGGACAACTGACTACCAAAGGGTTCCTGATGCACCAAAGGAATACAACCTGAATCCTGCCACGGATATGGAACTTTGTATGGGGGAAGAACCCACGTCCTGTGTTAGCAGGAGATGGATTAGCTAAAAGCAACTTGACTTTGAAACTTACACAGTTACCTCATTGGGTGACGGAGGTGTCAACACTGACGGTTTCACCGATCCCAGAGACTGACAGACAGCCGATGGGGAGGGACTTCAACCCATCACCCTGTGTCCACTCAGCTTGGGAATTCATTTGGTAGAACGAACTTGTGCCGGTTTGGTTGTTTATTTGGCTGTTTTATGTTATTTTATGAATTTTTGTTTTCAAGCTGATTCTTTTTCGGTCTTGTATTTGAGAGGCCTTACTCTGAACCTTTCACAGGCTAGGATATGTGAAATCTTGTTGTGGGTTCAGGCTTTTTTTGAAATGGTACTGTTTGCCTTCTGTGGTAAGTTTTATCGTTTGCATACTACTTCAGAAAGGTATTCCCCGAGACAGAAGGAATGTTTAGAGCAGATGTACGGTGTACCACCAACCTTATAGAGAAGGTGGACGTCAGAATGTTTTTTTTTAATTACTTTTGAGCAAAAATCCTTTGCAGTACTTGAATAAAGACATACAGCCTATTCTATGTGGAGATTGCAGAAATCCCCCACAGCATATTCTACAAAACACGGATGAACTGTGACAAGAGGAGTTAGATAATGTCGACACTTATGAACCCAGTCACAAGAGAGTCACAATGTTTCTCCCTGAAGTGGACCCCACAGCACTGCCCCTGGCCCACCCTGGCATTTAGGAACCTGCTGCATTCTGCACCAACTTTCTTCTGATTAACAGGATCTGACTTCAGGCTAGCAGTCATAATGTTTGTAGGGTGGCGTTCACAAGACAAAAAAAGAAAGATGCACAAATAGGATCAGTTATAGTAAGCCAAGACTGCATACTATTAACTAAAGTTTCCACTCTCATAATATTTTTTCACACCACTATCACAGCATGAATTATTTTATACAACAATCTGTTTCCTCTCATTAATCATTTCTACAACCATGAATAAAACACAATTAAAATGAGGATACTGCACAAGTTGGTTAAGTATCCCAGCCAATTATAAAGATTAGCTTGTCTGCAGTGACATAACAAACTTTTTACATGTTGACTACCTTATGTAATGTCCAGACAGCGCCCTAATTTATAACACATGGTTAGGGTGTGGTGAATTCTAGAGGTATAAATTAAATAAAGGGTGATGGCTGGGATAAGACGGGTGTTGGAGCATTACTCCATGTCCTTGCAGGTTCAAAGCCGTCGTATGAAACATTAATGACACTGAACATTTTATCATGTTGCTGTCGATGCCAGGCGCAGCAGCTCAACAGAAAAGCTCTCTCAAGATCCGAAGCCTGAAGCCGAAGCCCAAGTGTCAGCTTCATATTTTCCCAAAAATGTCAAACCTGTTAAGCTTAAGTACATCATCTATCGTCTATCTCTGGGATTGCAACACAAGAATGTTGGTTGACTTTTTGCAGGTGTGTAACAGACGTTACCATCATGTCCATGACCTGTCGAAGGAGATAAATCATCCTGCTTTACGCTCATTCTCCAAACACATGCAAGGGGTACATTTGAACTCTTTCAAATGAGTTTCCAAGATCTTCCAAAAGACAAATGTTTTGTTTTGTTTTCTTTCTTTTTTTTTTTTGTCTGAAACTGTCATTCCAGTGGACATTGTCCCTCCAAGACTGAAATTACCGCTCAAAATAATTTGTTTTACGACTGGTACTGTGGTCCCCAATGGTGTGAATGTACAATTTGATGAATGTTTTTGTTGATTGCAGATCCCTGGTGGTGGCATGTGGGTTAGTACACCATCAGTTTCCATAATGTGCTCTGTCTTACTTTTCAGAATTGCTTCCAGTAAGCTTCAACCAAGAGCAACAATTAGCATGCACCTAAACTGAAGTTTATATATAATTTTGCATATACGGTAATAGGTGTATCCTGTGTACAATCTAGGACTTAGTTTGTACAGACTAAGATGTATGCTCTGATGGTGCTAAACTGAATGGCAGTCGTGCACTTTCTGACTGGGTGTGTTTGCATGTGTGTGTGCGTTTGTGAGAGAGAGAGAGAAAGAGAGAGAGAGGGAGTGAAAGCTTTTGACTGTCTCTTTCCCCACTCCAACCCCACATGGTTGAGAACATGGTTAAGTCCATAACACTGCACTGTCCCTTCTACTTTTCAGCACCAGTTATATCCCATTGTCTGCACTATGTTTAGCTTATGATCTTTATCATTATTATTATTATTATTATTATTATTATTGCTATTATTACTATTGTTATTTTCTTAATTAGAGTTAAATTTAAATTAACTTATATTTTTTATACAAAGAAAAATAATGTTGGCCTTTTTGTTTTGTACAAAGTTAACATTAAGATAAACAAAATGGTCTAGACATGTTACTGTTACCCAGAATAATTGAGGAATGTCTCAAATGTAAATGTAAGAGCAGTAGCCCAAATTACTTTTATTAAATACCTGAAAAAAACATTGCTGTGCTGGATCTTTCTTTACACTGTGCTTCATGTTTGAATTAACTGTGTATTTAAATGTATTTAACAGTTAATGCATGGTATGGTATGTTATTGAAATAGCTACCATACTAGTGACAATGTTGGGTGATAATTCATGACTCTTGATTGGAGATATTGGATTGGATGTTATTGCACAAAATTGTGTCTGTTTGTTTAATTATCACATAAATGCCTGACACTGGTAAAGTTAAGTCAGTGGCCCCTATTTATACATTTCAAATCATTATTGCACACTTTGTGGGTGGTAAACTGGGTTCTTCGAAATTACTGCCAATGTTGAGAACATCTTCCCCTCATTTCTTTCTTCACAAACTGAGGGGGCTGCAGTGTACTGTACTGTGCATATTGAGTAACATGTGCTGAACACAGTCCATGCTAAGTAGTTAATGAGAATGAGCACCCAGCTATTTTAATAATATAAATGTAAAAACATCTAAGAAATGTGTGACCTGACTTTGGCCACAAACTTTAACCCTGCATTATTGGAACTGTATATCTTTAGTATATATTGTTATTGGTTCATGATACTTTTTGGTTTTTGCATGTGAATTCTTACATTTCACACTTCTTCTCACCTATCTCAAAAACACAGCTTCTGGTATGTTAACCCTTTTAACTTATCCACTCATGCCTGCATGATGTATGCAGTAATTATCCCGTCTTTTGAGCTATTCCTATAATCACAGCAAATCTCATCATTGCCAGAAATTCCTGCTGCATAAACTGAATGTCTGAGTTTTAAATCTTCTAGGTGGTGTGACATGTTTGGATCTGTTGATTGAAAGTCAACAGAAGGTGATTTCATGAATCCTAATTTGAAAATCTTTACAGCAGTGTATGAGTGTCTTGGTCTTTGAATATTGAATAATGTCTGGCAAAAGTTTGCGACACAGGTTGCAAATGGTTCTGTTATTTTTCAGACCGATAGTATACCAATTCAATACCTATTCACTTCCAGAAGATGGCTGCCCACCACTACTCTACCACTGTGTTAGACAGCTGGCAACAGACTGTGGGAAGGCATCCTTTTGCTTTCTTTAAATTTATACTCATCTGGACAGAGTAAAAAGGGTGAAAGATGTCTCATCACACCATGTTTCTTTTTTCCATTGTTTAAGGTTTCATATTTTGAGTTTTTAAACCCTGGTGATGGGTGTTTATAGTGTTCTTGAACTCACATGTAGCAGCTCCCCAATAAATACCTTGTCTACTAAGTCATATTTTCAAATATGATGTCATTCAAGTCATAGTTCACCATTTTTGTATTTACATTTTAATACTTAAAAGGTGCATTAAGCAATATATGACTTCTATAATTTGTCTTAGCTGTACAGTTTATACATTCACAATCACTAACTTCATAAATAAATATTATCTAATTTATCACGTAGCATATAAATCCTTGATATTTCTTATTTCAGTAATGTTAATTGTAATATGAAAGTAACATTTTGCGATAATCATCCGTCATCCACTGCATGCTTTTATTAAACATCATTACACAAACGCGAATGGACAGCACAAGAATGCAACTCCATTGTATAGCCCCATTTGTTTCAATGAACCATATCATGTAACACTGTCTCCTCCCTCATGCTCAGCTTTGCCATCTGGGTGCTTTCCTATTCTGACCATTCCAGCTCGAGGCAGAATTTTACTCTCCCCCCCATCCTCTGTCTTTTTTGCACTGTAAACCACTCACTTCTATGTGTTTACTATTGTGAGTAACCAAATTAAGATAATAGTTAGATTAAAGCATTTACAGGAGTTTTGCAGTAACCTGATTTCCCCTATAATTAAAGTTTACATAATTTGTCTGGTAATTGGGTTACTGTGTGCAAGGATTGCAGCCTGCAGGAAACATGTCATAGAAATGGCACTAATAATGACATATATGATTAATGTGAAGTCGTGTGAGTGACACACTGTCTTTTAGTGTCTTAATGTCTGTTTAGTTGTTAATTTTTAGTCACCTCCTTTTTTTCAGAGCACACCCCTTTACATCAAACACAAGTTATTAAATGCATAATCTCAACATGAAGGTAGTGGATAGGGTATAAAACTGAGTGAGCTGAGCTTGTGGCCTCCTGACATTTCAATCCACCGATACTTTGCAATGAATCACTGAATGAATCAAAATACTGATGTTCATTTTACACATGGTGAGCTGCCTGAAATCCTACCTGCTGTCACCTACTCATCTTCTCTGCCCTGATTGATAGGTGATGTTTATTTTTCTAAATGCAGCCTAAGAACTCTCTCTAATTCCGCTTTCTCTAATTTGTTGAATTCTGTCACCTGAGAAGTTATTTTTATTGAGGGAAACATTTTATAAATAGGACACATCTGTTTGTATTGTGACATAACAGGGAGCTCAGCAGGCATATTGTTGAATATTTTATTCATGTCATTTAAATGCTTGGCTTTCTATAAAACATGAACTTAACCTTCGTAAACCTACGTAACTTTTCTTGGTCGACTGCTGTCTGCAGTCTCCAGTGTCTACTCTTTACCCAATTCCCTCATCAGGTACAAATGAGATGTAATACCTTAAAACCCATGTGTACGATTATCAATGGGACAGTGAACGCAACGCAAGCATTACGCGCATCGGTCTCCTTGACAACCGGGTAATGAGCAGACTGTTGTGGCCATGAAGAAAGTTTGGATTTTGTCGTGATTTCCCACAAAAGTACAGTTAGGTAACAAGTGCGGTTGCTATTTCTGGTCTCTCTATGTCTGTCTTTTTTCCACATGCTTCAAATGCTTATTAGCATTATACGTGTATTACATACAGGTATTAAACTACTATATATATATTGTAACGTTAATGTAACAACGACATTTGTACTAGGTGCCTCAGGTTTAGCTTAGCTGAAATACACAGATTTGTTTGTGCGCTGTCTGAGATTACAAAGTTAAATATCATTTTTACCACGTTTGTGTGTGAATTTGTGTTTCTAGCAAATAATCTTATAATTCCGTTCACTGTTACTTAGCAATTTCATGTCCTTAATTCAGCTGAGCAAGGTATCTCGAAGCCCAGTCTGTTGCACTTGATGAGCAAAATGTTCACATGAGTTTTATTTCACTTTTGGCTGAATTTAGTTAACTGGAACATCATATGCTTTCAACTCTGCTACATGATGTCTTGTACTAGGAATGATTAATTATGCTTCTTGCAAGCAAGCTTAAAAAAACATGTTTTTTTGCCTTCATAGACATGTCCAGCAGCTGTAAGCAAAAGCCTAGAGGCTTTGGGAGCGACATCCACAGACTGCTGCTGGCTGCTGAAGCTGGTCAGAAGGCCGATATTCTGGCCTACTCCTCGGGTCATCTGGGGCCCCGCAGCCTGAACCAGAGTCTGCCTCACAATGAGACAAAGCAGCCTTTCTGGAGGATGTCTCAAAGCCAAGAAGAAACCCCAAACCCCCTGACACTCCAGCAGAGACAGACAAAGGCACTGGCCTATGTAAAGAAGAAAGAAATGAAAGATTCTCCTTCTGAGTTCACCACTGGCACTGCTTTGGTGGAGTCTGAAGTGTTGCGGTCAAGACAAGATCAGGCTACTGATCACTCATCACATGCTGACAGAAAAGAAGATACAAGTCCACCAAAGATAGTTCATTGTTCCGCAAACTCTTTGCCAGTTAATCCAAGAGTCCTTTTCCAGAAAAAGTCACACTCTTCATGTGATCAGGGGGGGAAGCAGCAGTTTCACTCCTGCCATACTGACCAGGTAGGCCTGAATAAGGAAGACCAGCTGAAAAAAAAACTGCAGTGTGGCAGGCAGGTCATAGCCCAGCAGGACCTCTGGGATTGCAACAGTATGGGAAGAGTAAATGTTGCTGAAATGCATGAGAGGAAACTACAAAAGGTGAGAAAGATCACACAAGCCACAGAGATCATTCAACTAGTTTGTTGAATTGCTCTTATTTGAATTTTCAAGTTTATAATATGTCAAATGTACCCATTTGAGATGAGATGGTAATTCTAATACATCCTCTCAAGACTCTTACAGAAAGTGAATGAATAAAGACATGCACATACTCTCGTGCATGTTAAATACACACAACCCGTGTGTATATACAGTATGTATGTGTGTGTTCCTGTCACACTCAGGAGCTGAAGAAGCTGTCAGAGCAGAGCTGGCCCAGCACAGACCGCCTTGTGGTGTTCAGTGACGTCTTTGATGATGTATGTGAAGGCTCGCCAGTATTTGGACGCATCCTGAGGGAAATTAAGGTTTTTCCATTTCCTCTGTACCCACTAGCACATTTTTAGCATGTGCCGTCAGACGTATTAAAGCCAAGAGAGAGTGACTCCCTGGTGTAGTGGGCGGAAGTAGAGCATCAACTGGAACCTGGTCAGGATGCGTCAGGGAGCAGGTCGTCAGGGGGCAACAGCTCCAGTACTGCTCATTCATAAGAAATGTATTGGGGTTGTGCAAGTTTGCATATATTCGTAGTATACATATATATAAACATGTTTCAAATTTTTTCATTTTGCACAATTTGATCAAACTGATTTATTGGATTTAAGGAGTACTTTTATATGATTGTGCAGATGATATTGTGTGATTATTTTGACAACATAAAAGTAAATAAAATGTTTGCTTTGATTATCCTTTGTGAAGAAACAAATACAATATGTATACTGTATAGAACTGTGGCTACAATCTTAACTTTTTCATTATTAATGAATCTTTTTATTTTTTTAAATATATTTCTCATACAATACATGGTAGCCATGCTGGGGATAAACGTTACAGTATCCAGAGTGATTTTTTTTTTTTTACCTAATTTTCTTCTAAAATCAAATCATGAGAACCTTGTGTGCAGCAAAGAGACATTCATAATTTTTCCTAAATTTCAGTCACATTTTGATTTTATCTATACAGTTGTTAACAAAGAAACTATAAAAGCCACCAAATTGATAGACTGAATTAATACTTTCTTTCTTTTCTTTCTCTCTTCCAGACAGAATATGATTTGTATGTCAATCATATGATGGCTTCCCAATCTTCATCCCCTGACATGGTAAAGCACACTGTCACAGTATTGACATAGAGTAAAATAATTCTAAATAACAGTATTAATAAGACGTGGGACATGAATTTTGAAGGCCTTATTTCTTGTTGTAGTATTTGATTTGGATGTCAGTTCATTGATGGCAAACATAACATAATGGTTTCATGTTTAATGCTTAATGCACTTTCAGAGTCTGTGGAAATAGTTTTTCATACTGTGTTAGACTGAAAGCCACAAACAGCCCTATGATTTTTCATTTTCTTTTTTTTTTCATTATTGTTATAATGAACAAAACTGCATCTTAAGTTATGTCACAGTGCAAAGGATCAAAGGAACACTCAATTCTTGACCTAGCTGAAATAATTTGTTGTATTTGAGTATGTTGCTCAACGAGCTGCATGTTATGGACGTTTAAACTTTCCACAGAAGAGGCTTAACTAGTTCTGCAGTAGTCACAGAAATGCTTCTCCTGCTCTTGTTGCCAAACAAGGTATGTCTTAACATGCTCTTCGTTATTATCATGTTACTGAATAGTGGCTGAATACTTCACTTGAAGATCTTGGCAATGACAAAGTAGAGTTGGAAGACGCTGAAAAAGAGGTCTGCAGGTTGGAGCAGGAGGCAAGAAGAGCTCAAGAGGAGAACAGACGGTACTGCAAGGGTCGGTCTATCTAAGTCCATCTTTACAATAGCATCAGTTTATGTATGTTTGTTTGTCCTGTTTTCTTTTTTTAACCTCAGAGCCCAAAATGAATTACAAAATGTTCCAGCTGTCATACACCCAGAGGACAAAGACGTGCAGAGTAAGTCTCAAGACTACACTAGTATATCTAATCAGTGATAAACCACATCTAAGAATTTCCTGTATATTCTCCTGTAGGGCAATAGCACATGCTAACTTTTATGTCTTACATGTCTGTGATGTGGACAAACTGAACAAATAATCACTTTGTCATGCCAGCAGACATAAAGAGAGTTTTGTAGTATCACTGAGTCAGCTGTGACTTTATAATCCCTGCAGGGGTATGTATGTACATGTTCAAAACACATCATCAGTCACTACAGTGCATTCACTTGACTGTGCTGTGTTTTGGACAGATACATCTCTGTCAGGGTTGCAGGACAGTAGCTGCACCAACAGTGTCCAATCCAAGAGGCTTCAGGTATTGAATGTGTGGAAGGAGGTCCAACAGCTGGAGGTGGAGATTAACAAGATGGTATCCACTGTTGCAACCACTGCTACAGAGAGATGCATTAAAGACCAGAAGGTGCCTGTCTGCTTATCTTCACATACTCCTGCCTATTACAGCAGCCCTGTTCCACACAAGCTGATGAATTGTACAGCTTGATTTTTTTATTTCAGAAATAAGATTAAATAGTCATTGGCAAGAAAGCAAATGGCTACAGTTTTTATTATTTCTGTTTGCTTACAGACCGAGATAATGAGACTAATAGCCTCAAATGACCGTCTGAAAATCACCAACAAGGCAAAGGAGTTTGACCTTTTTCCTTCCATATCATCATTTTCATTTTAAGTATTACAGATAATGAATGCACGTCCCACTAGCTCTTGTTTAAACTGTGTGTTTTTCCTACAGGAACTGGAAAACAATATCAAAATGACACTGAGCAGAGACAAAGCAAGCATGGCGATAAGACGGTACATGTAATGTTGCACTTATATGTCACAGTTGACTAGGAGACATGTGACTCTTTCTTACTCTACTACCGCTTTCTTCTGTTTACCACCAGGATGTTGTGGGATGGAATACTGTGTGATCTACAAACAGAGTGATACTACCAGAGGATCATCTCTTGGAATAGAGCAATCGTCCTTGACAACCCTCATGCGACATAATTATGAAATTAGTCTCTCTCTCTCCCACACACACACACACACACACAAACACACTAGCAAGTTCAAACCTTACCTATCTCTGTACCAGAAATAACACTGCATATCACAGATAAAAACTCTTCTCTACTGGCTATTATCAGTCTGTAGTGGGTACTGTTACCAATAAAGATCAAACAGTTAAAGTTTTACCAAAGCAAAAGTACAGAAATATTAACAGCAAAATGTCCTTAAGCATTAAAAGTTAGTACTTACTATGGAACTGGCCTCTTTGAGAGTGTTATTTTATGATATTTTATTATTGGGTTATTGTTACTGATACATTAACATGCCAGTGTCATTCTAATTATGTAGCTGGTCAAAGTAGAACTTTAACTACTACTACTGCATCCTGGAACTTAATCTACAAAATAAGTAGTAGCTATAGCTGTCAAATGAATGTAACAGAGTAAAAATTACAATGTTCCCCTCTAAAAAGTACTGGAGTACAAGATTAAAGTAGCATTAAATGGAAATACTTGAGTAAAGGTAGTACAACATTTGACTAAGTGTATTTACTACAGTATTTATCTGTCAGCATTTTCTTTTGCTGCATGGAAATTAAAATTCTCAAGCCTTAAATAATGAAGTGCTTCAAGGTGCAGCGATCACATATGCATCTGGTGTTTCATTATAGAGAACGTTTCACAGTTTCCAGTGAACCAGCAGCGAATTTGACACTTCACATATGTTGTTCCAGTGGCTTGGGGCTATCCAATTAGTATTTGTTAATATGAGCAGCTATAGTAGCACCTTAAGGAAGAGAATAAATAATTAGTGATGTCCTATCCATGTACAGCCAAGAGCTACTCCAGTGTTAATGAAAGGAAAAGGGAACTGTTTCAAACCAGGAAAAAACTGTGATATCTCAGTTTGGACTATATTAGATAAGTGTGAGTATTTGTAAGACTAAATAGAGAATAGGAGTGGGGGGAAAAAACTTAAATAATCCAGCAGTTGTATCAGTAAAACCCTGCTGCATCTGGCCCCTGCTGTTTTGTTGAAAATGATTAAAAATAAATGTACTTTTCAAACACCAGAGGGCAGCAGTGGCATATGAGAAAATTGGTCCGTGAGGCACAAACAGTTTAGAGATATGTATTATTATTTACATAATCTTCATTTATGGGCAGCGCTTTGTTACCTATGACTTTGCACTTAAAAAGATATATTCTATAATATTCATGGTAGATGTTCTTTTTTGAAAGATACATCCCAATATATTATGCCAAATGAATTAAATAACGTTCTGTTTGTCTCTGTACTTAGAAAGTGTCGGTCTGTGACCTTTATCAAAAAACATTGACGATCCTTTGAAGTCCATAATGTCTTGATAAAGGTCACCGACTGAAATGCCAGCATTAGCTGTGCTGAGTGTTAAATTGAATATGAAGACTGTTTTCCTTTAGGCTCCAGCTTCATGTGATTTCTGAGTCATAAAAATCCAATTATAGCTTTGTGGATAAAACTGATGAAATTACCCATTTGATGTGTTCAAGAATCACAGAGAATGAAAAAGATTAAAGAGGAATTATAGAAGCTTTCTTTAGATTGATATGGAGTGACCTTTGCCCCCAAATTGAGAGAGTGCCTTGCTGTCTGCCAGAGCCTAATCAGAGGTCAAAGTCTGCTCTCCTGGTGACAGAACCAATATGAGCAGAGTATGTTTTTGTCCCTCACTGTCTAAGCTCTTCTCACCCTGTCAACAACACCTCGTCTGGTGAAAAGTCTCCTCTGCTTAGACTGTCACCAATTTAACACCATGCTGCTTCAGACCGTGGTCCTGCTCCTCCTCTGCTTGTCCTCTGGCATGTGTGCCACTTTAGGCCACTACCAGACTACAGATCCAGAGGAAGAGGCTCCTGCTGTGGACTCACAAGTTATTGATGGTGTTGTAGCGGCTGCCTCTAAGCAAGAAGGTGTAGCCGCTCCAGATGCCAAAGAACCTGGACTTCTAGCAAAAATATTTGCAGCGGATAACCCAGCAGCTGACAAACCTGAAGAGGACATCCCTGTTGCAAATGAAACTACAGTTGAAGAGCCAAGAGAAGACAGTGATAGGTCAGCTGAAGAGGCCCCGACTATGGAGGCCCTTACCGGTGAAGCCCCTGTCCAGGAGCAACCATCTGAAGAGGAGGGATATGAGATGGGGCCAGAACAGACCAACCAGTCCCCGAACAGATCCTTGGCACACGAACATAGTAACAGTTGGGGCCTCGGCTCAATTAGAAATAGTTTCCAGACCGTGCATGGATACTTTGACTCTCTGGTGGAGCTGGTGGGGGGCCGCGATGGTGTCTGTGAGTACCGCTGCAGATATGGTAAGACTAAACCTTTACACGGTTTTTAACATGCTATTATGTTACAATATATGTTAATCACTGTAGCTGTTATCAGGGAGCCAAACATTATAGCTTCACAATAGGTTTTCACACGATTATTATGTTGTCTGCATTCAATATTCATTTTGTTCCTGGATATTTACTATTATAGACGCACTTCAAGTCTCTACAGTTGATTGGCGTCACTGCTATCAGTAACTTAACTTATTTCTTGATTCAAGATAATGTGTGTGGCCCTCAGGCTGCTGATACTGACACCTGAATACATTCTGGTTATCAGTCTGAAAGGTACAGTAGATGTACCCAGTTACACAATCGATACAGATGTTCTCAAACAGGAGTTACATCTTATCTGTGAAGTGACACGTACCCAAGAACACAGATAGATCCTTGTCCGTGATGATATCAGTTTGATGATTTCATTGTGTTTCTACTTGAGTCTGGGGAAAAAATGCCTTTTTTCTGTTTTCCTTTAGGAAAAACTCCTCAACATCGTCCAGGCTATCAGATCCCAGAGCCCAACGGCTGCAGCACCTCTCTGGTGGGATTCCAGGTGAATACAGCTGTAGGTGGCCTCTTCCTAGCACCAACAGCTCATGGCCTATTTATTAAGCTCATATAATGGAGCTAACCACAATTATATTGGCTAGAAAAACTTCATTATGTGAAGAACACTGCTGACAGACAGTGCTTACTTTTCACAGCTTGACCTGGGGATCCCTGCTATGACAGAGTGCTGTAACCAGCTTGACGTCTGCTACGATACTTGTGGCACAAGCAAGAAAGACTGTGACTCTGCGTTACGCTCGTGTCTGCATGGCATCTGTTCTGACCTCAAGAAGAGTCTTGGCTTTGTGTCGAAGGTACAAGGTGAGACATTTACAGAACTTCTAAACTAGGAACAAATCATATACTTATTATTATTACTTATGTCTAAACTAAATGAATACTCTTGTTCTCTTCCTTCTCTTCTCAGCCTGCGAGTCGATGGCAGACGCAATATACAACACAGTGGGGACTCTTGGTTGTAGACCTTACATGAACAGCCAGAGGGCAGCGTGTATCTGCGAGGAAGAGGAGAGGGATGAACTGTGACACAGAACACCACAGATAATTCCTGGACACAGGAAAAAAACAGGGTGAAGCGTATTTTCACAGATTATACTGTATATTTATAGTTGAGTTGTTTGTTTGTTTTTGTCAAAGGGGAACTACTTTACATGAGACCTCTCAAGATTAAGAGCCTGGGAGTTAGAAAAGACATGTGTAATAACAGTTTATTCATATGCAGCACTAACAAATATGAAGTATTTGAATATGACTTTCAGAATCTTAATAAGCTGCTCATCTATATTATACTCGCCATACTCCACTTCATTTTAAGGCCATTTTTAGGCATATGACTCCATTACCATAAATTACTTTGATGACTCCAAACAAAGTGCCTGATGGGAAGGATATTGTAGTTGGATTAATTTCCTCTTGATAGAAAGACACAGGATATTTGCTACAGCTCAAATGCTTCCTTGTGTGCTGCTTTTTAACATTCATCAGGCTAGTCTGCTAAAAACAAAAAAAAACTGTCATGTAAATGTAATGCCTAATACAGCTGTTATCATGTTAATGTTTGATGTAAGTAATTTTCCACTTATTTGTTATTCCTTTATGGATAAATGCATGACTAATTGCAGTCTAACTGACATGAATAATTGCAGATTAATTGTCAGAGTGATAGAGTGGATGCATAATTTCCAGGCATGGCTCAAGGATATCGCTTCCACTGGAATGTGTGACACGCTCGCCAGCCATCGATTATACTGAGCTAAATGAGTCAGAATGCATCTATGGGATGTTCCTCGTGTATTTTTCAAGTAAGTGGTGGTGTAAAATATAAACCACTTTCATAAATCCGACACTGTAAATCTCTAAGCTGGGAACCTTAATCAAGCCTGAGAAATGCCTGAAACTGTGACCTAGAAAATCATCCTTCATGCAACATCATGTTTTTACAAATGAACTGTAGTCTCTCCAAATGATTTTTAATAGAAATGTCATTCACTTTAATGTCAGAGAATGGCAGAGATATACAGACTTGGATGTATTCACCACAGCACTGCGACTGACACTGGAACTTGTGTATATATTGTGCATCTGCATGTATATGTGTATATGTGGGAATTTCAAAGCGAGCAATGTGGACTGCTCTGTGTTTCAATACTTATATTCGATGTATTAAATATCAAATCAACTGAAACAGTTCATCTGTTTTAATTTAAATATATTCTTTGTGCTCCTTTTGTTCTTGTGCTTTTTCTGGCTGTTTGTGTTGACGGTTTTACATTAACTTCATGGTTCAGGCAGGATGAAGATGGGGCCTCCACTCAGTGTGTGTTGCTCCTGAGATTCACCAGCCCAAACCTCCCGGCGGACACGTCCCCGACAGCGCTGAGCACAGCGAGAGTCTCCTGCTCCGCAAACTAACACCTGACAGTGTAGGAAGACTTGCTGCAAACAGAAAAGACAAGCTAGTTTCAAAAGAAGTGAACATCACCATCACAGTGTAAGCACTCTCAGATGGTCAGTGTATTCTGTCATTGAATGCAGTCTAAACAGTACAGCACAGTCCAGTCCACACACCCACCAGCTGGTTCCCAGCATGCTTCTTCTACTCACCCGGTTGTCCTTGCCAATGAACTTGAAGACAGGGACCTGGTAGTGCTTAGAAAGCTGGTCCTTTGAGGAGTACTGCGTCACTGTTTCATCAGAAATACACCTGGATACAAAGCCAAGATAAAGTTAGACTTACAGCTGATATCTTAACATTGTACTCACTGATCCATATAGATATATAACAGGCCACTTCATCAGGGTTATCTGCCCCAAGGCCCTGAAACACTGTTGTATTTTAATAGGAAATTCTAAAAATGGATTAAAGCCCTGCTCTGCTGGTGTCTGTAAAGGAGCAGGAGGAAAACTAAATTCAACACAAAAATCATTTTCCAAAAGAGAGTGTTCCCCAGGTAATAAGGCTGTTCTGTATTTCGATTTTGTTTCAGCCCAAAAAAATTGTTTTTTTCTTTTCACATTCATCAGAGTACAAGGCTAGTGGCATTTTTTATTTGACCTTTCCTTGAAGAAGTGGAGATTTCTTGTCCTATAACTGTCAAGCAGCTGATGCTTTTGCTTTGTGGGAACACAGGCTGCTGTATGAATGTTGCAGGTAAAAATACTTTTCTGGTATAAATAAGACCTATCTTACCTCTAGTGCTATCAATCTATGCAGATATCATTTGATTTTGTTTGTATTTGCTCATGTACTATATCCTCCTTTCAGATTTCTGCCTTCACCTCAGTGCAGCAACGAGATTGAATTTGATCTGTAGTGCTCACAGCTTTCAAAAATTACATTTGAGGATTTAACAGCAACAATTTTCACAGTCACACTGTCAACAATTTTATTGAGGCGACTTTCCACTGAAGACACAGTCCTTATGAAAACTGATGGCAGCGTGTACTGTGAATTCTACAGAGTAACAGGGCCACTGAAAACACCTTGCTGCCTTGTTTCTTCTTATGTTCTATTCTTTTTTTTATGTCACTGTCAATGCTATGAGCACCACAAACCTCATTCCAATTAGCACCACTGTACAGGGGTGGAGGCAGAAATCTAAGGTGGACCTGTGTCTTAAAATTACTTGCATGGCTAGATACCACTAGAAGTACAGTATTTAAGAAAATGTGTGTATTTTCTTATCTGGATGATTATCTGGACTTCACTATTCACCCATCTTTGATGAGGTAATACTTGACGGCCTGGTCAGCTTTGGGCCCTGGTGTAGCGAAGCAGCTCTGTACTAGGGCAGACAGGCTGTCCACCCTCTCCTTGGGCTCCACTCCGAAGAACAGGGAGTCATGCAGACGGAGCTGGGGTGGTGTGCTGTAGGGCTCGGAGAACTCTGCATTCTTGAAGAGCTCCAGTGAAAAGGGGAAGAGTCCCTCACTGTGGCCTGCCAGCTCCAGCGCTGAGCTGCGTTGACTTGCCTGGTATTCATCTGATACATGGTATTCTCTGGGGAACTCACATGTGACTGGGATCACTAACTTGCTGGTGCGGACAATCAGGTCTCTGCTGCTGCCCGGGCTGCTCCTGGGAAGGCCCGTCACTAGGTTGGTCCCCACAATCTTGTCATCTGTCACCTGGGGGTCAACATTCAGTTTACCTTACTTAAATGGCTTTTTTCAGTCAGTGTCAACCTTAAACAACTCACTTTTAAGGAAAAAAATCAGATATTTCTCCAAGCCCTATCCGCAGAGACTAAACCCTGCACACATTCCATCTAAGAAATTCCACTCAGTGCCACTGACCTCCACCACGGTGCCGCAGGTCTTGAGGCTGAAGCCGAGGTTGATGTGTGTGCCGTTGGAGACACCGCGACAAGAGGAGTTTGACAGAAAAAGCTCCAATCCTCCTACAAGGTCCTTAGGAACTGACACTGTAATAGAGCTGGGATCACACTGGACTGGCACTGCAGGGGAAGAAGACATAGAGGCAAATACATTTACATATATATCACATGTCATGAAACAGTTTATGGACACAACAAAGAATAGCTTAAAAACATTTGCTTGACAGGCAGAACCAGTCAAAAAATTGGACGCTTTCTCGTTCAAGAGAGTGAAAAGAGAAAAACACACCATAGAATCTGTCTGTTAGCTATGTAAAAAAGCCATTAAAGTAAGACAAATGTTTTGTTGAAAGGAGAATAAAATAAATATTTCAGGAGGAAATTATTTTTGACTTTGGCAACACACTGGTGGTAGCATTAGAGCTGAAAATGCTTAAATAACAGAAAATAAGGATAATTCCTAAACGGCTTCGGTTATTTATCATGCAAACGTTCACTGGTTCCAATTTCTTACATGAGAGTGTTGGCTGCTTTTTTCTTATTGCTGACATTGAAAATTGAATATTTTCAGGTTAGGTGCATTTCTTGGGAAAAACAACATGTGTCTGGTAAATTTGCATACACATTTTTAACCATTTTCTGGTACTGTGTCAGAGTAATAATGAATGAATTACAAAAAAATCTATGGATTAGTTGATTAGTTTCAGAGACAAATGGGATGAAAGCATAGAGGCTAGACTGCACCATTCTTCACCAGGATTTTCACATTTTTACCAACAGAAATGATTGTATGATTAAACTATGTCCAATCATGTTATCCAATGCGAATATGATTAAAGAACCTGCTTGACATATAAATAACTTTTTACTGAAATGTTTTTAAAGATAGAGTTATGGCCTGAAGAAATGCATTTTGTTCAGACCTCTACTCACCACAGTATCTTTTCAGATAAATGTAACCGTCCATCTGTGTGTCAGTTGATTGATTATTTAACAACATTATCTGCCTTTCACACACATGCACAAAATCATACACACCCTGACATGTGCGTTTGTCCTCTCCCAGCTCCAGCCCTCTGGGACAGTGGCACTGATAGGAGTCCAGCAGTGAAGAGCAACCATGGCTGCAGCCTCCATTGTTAACATGACAGCCTGCGATCTCTGCATGAGGCAAGAAGGGAAAAGGCAGTAATGAAATCCACCATGTGATTCCCTACTGTAATCATCTCTGTACAACACTGACTGGTGTATTGTATAAGTATCAGCGAATGGATGTACCTCTGCAGTTGTGCCCATCCTCATCCAGCACTCGCCCCGGCCCACACTCACAACGCCTGGAGCCTTTGGTGTTGACACACACCTCTGCACAGCCACCGTTGCCCTTCTCACACTCATTCACATCTGAACATAGGACACACACCACACCTGGGTCAGATTCATTTATCAGATGAGTGTCGTTTTAATCGACTGAGTGCCAGATGTGTGGAGTTTATCACCTCAAGGCAATTTACCTAGTGGTTCTGGGAGGGCGATGATGAATTGACTTTAAAAGACTTTAAAACTAGGTTTATAAAACTGAGAGTGCTGGTAAAGAAATAATGATGGATGAAATAAAAAGGAGAAACACAAATGAGAGTGCAAGAGAGTGAGGAAAGAGAGGGAAGGAGTGCGATGGAGAAATGAAGAAGTCATTTCTGAGACCAGAGAAAGCAGATTTGGTTGATGGGTGAATAATGAGATAATGGCACTTTTCAAGTTGGCTAGGTTCACACTGCATGCCTGTCACCCATCATTAGGTGAACCGTCCTATGTACCACACATATACATGCGCGCATGCACACACACACACACACACACACACACACACACACACACACACACACACACACCTTGAGTGGGAAAATGGGAAAGTCAGTCTTTCAGTCTCTTTCGCTGCCTTCCTCATCTATCTTATTATCATTCAGAATATGTAGCATTAGTAATACATGTAAAGACATGGAATTGTACATTTTAAATACATGCTATTTTCAGTACAAAGGATTGCAGTAAGCCATAAACTGCATGTGTATCAAAGACCTCTGTAGACAAAGAAAAATGTATGGTTTAATGGTTTAATCATTAAGTCAAAATGCATGGTTATTTAAATTAAAAGAGCATGTAAACAGTCTATCCAGACTAACATCTTCACTGGGATATGAATGGATGTGACATTAATTCAGTTTGTTGTTTTTCAGAAACCATTTAAAGCCTGTCCCTCTTCCATATTTTCATGCTTATCTTTGGTTGCTGCACAACTTATCTGTCCCCTCTCTTCCTTCCTCTGTGTCTGTCTCACCCAGGCATGTTTGTTTGTCTGGTCCCAGGACAGCTCCAGGTGCACAGTGACACTCTTTCGTCTCTGGACATCTCGGACCTGTGCAATCCACTTCATCACAGATGTCGTAGAAATCTGTGCAACAAACAAAACACACATCAACAAAACAAATACAAGAGGACGGAGCAGAGGTTAGGTCAGGGACAGGATACATTGAAAGCTCACTCACGGCCACAGTAAACATGGAAGCAGACTGAGGGTCTGGGCAGGCGGTAGACAAAGTATCCCCCAGTGCAGGCCTTCACATCTACACTGGCGTTCCACTGGCAGCAGTTGTCATTGAAACTGGAGCACACAGGCAGGGTGATGATGCCTTCATGGGGCTGGGGGTGGCTGCCGTTGAGCCAGATGGGGGCATGAGTGCCACAGTGATTCTCAGAGATGCAGAAGGTGGGCATGGCATCACCCGCCATGCCAGTGAAGCGGTACCATTCTCCAGATACGTGGCTGTCGCACAGGGGCACACCAGATGACTGTTTGACGTGGTAGTCTGTGTTCCTCCAGGGTTCATTCAGGCTGATGTAGGCAGAGCAGGGGTCCAAGACTGAGACATGTAGGGTGGGGTGGCAAAGATGAACTACACATACTTGTGCATGTTTGGTTTAAAATGATCATGATATATTTGTAAAAGTTTCCTGTCATATCTATAAATCCAACTCTCTAGGAGGAACAGCCTAAAGACTTCTTCAAAACATGGTATCTGTTACTGTAAATAATCCAGAAACATAAATACTTTTCATAGACACTATTTCTTCACTACAAAGTACAGTACCAGTCAAAAGTTTGGACACATGTTCTTATTCAAGAGAGTACGATGGTGTGTCCACACGTTTGACTCGTATTGTAGTTTAAATCAAAAGCTTGCTGCTCTGTTTGTAAATGTAATTTTCCATTGCTGTGAGCACCACAAAAATTCATTCAACATCCATTGTATTGGGGTCAAATAAAACTCTGCATGGCTACATACAGTATGATTAGAGCTAGAGGTAAATGAGAAAAATGTGTTTTGTTTGTTTGGGGGAGTGTTTTGTAATTAGAGTATACTGACCATTTATCACTGGTGTAGATAAAGCCATTAGTTACTTTACTAAAGGTTCAAATGCAATACATCTTCTACCACACTGCATCTACATCCCTTCGGATCACTTGGGCAAACTTGTTACCAAGACGCAAACCTTTGGATGTTTAAGATTAACTGTAACACAATTCCAATTAAACTAAGAGCCAACAAGCCGTCCACGAAGGACTCTCTACAACAACCTCTGTCAGCAGTGACTCTTTTCGCTTCAGCTAGTTGTGCAAAATCAGGACAACAACTGAATGAGCAAATTAAACAAAGTGCAGCAAAACAATCAATAGTCTCTCCCATTTTTGTGCCTTCTTAACAGAGTAATTAAGAGGCGGACGTAAAACAAAAGGAGAAGAAGAAGAAGATGTGTGGGATAATGGGAGGGAAGTGGGCATGGGTGAGAGTTAATGTGAGTGTTAATCATTGAGAAACAGCAGGGAAGAAGAGACAGCAGGAGGGTGATGAGCTCAGCAGTAAAACATCTTCAGTGACAGGCCAGAGCCAGGAAACATGTCAGATGACAACCAGCATGTAACACTTCACTGCAGTATAACAGCCACCTCTATGAGCAGTGCTGCAGGCTTTCCATTTAGTTGGATTGCTCCACATAAAACATCCATGTTATGCTTTCCAGCACCTTGAGCGAAAAGTGCTTTCTCTGTGGCATCTAATGGAGGTCGACCAGAGATTTACAGTAACAATAACCGTTCCTTCTCTCACATCTGCTTTCACAAGCAAACGTGAAAACACACAACCACATACTCCAAATTATGTTGGAGAAATCTATTGACTGCATTTGAGCTCCTGGAAGTGAAAAAAAATGTGTGAGCTGGTATTAATTGAGTTGGTGTGAATGATGTCACCACACACATCATTTTCTAGGATAGTTCCTTATCTGCTAATGGACAGTCCATCTTGTCACTACCTACTTGCTCTTGTAAAAGCAAAGGGATTAATCCATGGCCTGGGTTGACTGACAGTGTTAATGACAAGTTTTGGAGACGTGCAACAGACTTACTGTGTTCCAGGTCGTGCAGCACAGACAGGGCAGAGGACTTAGCTGACACATGCTGGTGTAATGGGAACGTTAAATCTTCCAGATGGAGCTAGAATAACCTAATATTGCTATTAAGGGAGCGTGGAGCCATGCCTGATCCGGCATTTTATCTGTACAGATGAAGTGCCATACTGTCGATCTGCACCATAAACAGCATCTTACATTATTGTTCTTCATAATTGTTATTTTTGGTTAAAAGGATAAGGCTGGGGATATTATATATTGTTCTTATCAAACAACAGGCTGATCCTATTAACAAGCATTGTCTGTGTATCCAAGGCGTAATATAGTTTATTCCTCTTTGTCATCAAGCTCCATTGTTGTTTTTAGAATTAATCATTTCCACGCTGAAAAAGGCATTGCCCAAACAGCTGTGCATTTCTTCCCCCTGTGTTAAAGTTTGATGGAGAAAATTACATACAAAGGGACAATCTAATGGATTTGGCTGAAAGCTTTTATGTGCTTTGAACTTTCTCCAAAAACCAATGAAAACACATCACGGAGCCACATCGTTGCACTGGTTGACATGTTCCTTCATTACCGGGAAATACTCCAAATTTGAATTAATCCACGGCTGAAAATAGTCCCTAAGAAATGCATTATTTATCACAGTTTGAGAATCATTTGCTAAAAACCTCAGTGCCCAGCTGCTTTAGTTCATTACTGAGCCTATTTTAAAATGGAACTATATATTTGTGACCCATTTTTGCTTAGGGTTAAGTGCCACAGTTAGTGTAGAAAAGTCAGAAAGTATTAGATAAACATTAAGAAGACTAAAGGAAAAGGTATTGGTATTTATTCAAAAGTTACCAAATTTGTCCTTTAATCTTTTAGATTTTTTAAGCACCATAAACAGATTATTTCTCTACAATTGTGTGATTATAATCTTAATACATGAGATTTCTACTTGTTTTGGGTGTAAACATGAGGGATGTTACACTCACCTACAGCTGCAACTGCAAGAGCCTCCTGCAGCAGAATGGCAACCCCAAAAAATATCATCCTGTGTTTTGTGGACAAAATATAATCCAAATCAAGCCTTTGTATGTATGTGTGTGTGTGTGTGTGGAGCTCTTCTGGTTCATCCTGAGGGACTGACTGCCTTTAATAGGCTCCTCTTATCTGTACGTCATGTTGTCATATGTCTGTCTCACCTTGACCCTTTGAGCTTCTGCTCCCCAAATCCAGTGACAAGACCATCCTCCCATTGTTTCAAACTGTTCACTCCTTGCATCCCTCAATCCCCACACATGACCTCAAATTACCCCAAACATACTTTTTTTTCCTGTCATGAGAAAAAGTGGGATTGTGTTTTATAACACTTCTACGTCTAGGCTTTATCTTCTTTCTAATTCCTCCTAATTCTTCTCTTCTTTGCCATCCCTCTTGATTTAAAAGGCATGGAAAAATAGGAAATGATCTAATCTGCAGCAGCCTAAAACCAGTCTGATTAATTTGTTTAGTGTCGTGCTGAAGCATCTTTCACTTCAAGGCAGTGGCAGTGTTTTCACATTTAGGATTTACTGTAAAGTAGACTGAGACCCTTGCGGAGGACACAATGTGCCAGCAGAGAGAATATGTTCTCATCTAGCTCATTAACTGACCACCAGACTAAACCAGAAAATGTAGAAAGCTTGGCCGGTCTCATTTAGCAGCCGGCCCGACTAACCTGACACTTGCAGTTTTTGTTTCTTTTGTGTCATTAAATCAATGGAGTGGTTAACAAGGGTTGAGCTGTGCCTTAATAAACTGCCCTTTGTTTGTCTTCTTCTCTCATATGGTAGTCAGGGAAAGAAGTTTGAGTGCAGCAAGGAGTGACTCACACAGAAGAAAAAAAAAAAGTTTGGATTTTAAAGATTTCTATTTCTTACATTATAGGATTGTGCAGACAGGCAAACAGTGTGAATAGAGTGCAAACATTTCAGTCTACGTTGGACTTTTCTCAGTGCCAAACTAGATTGCATGATGAGTCACCCTTTATGCTACAGGTGAACACCCATGAAGCCAACTGCCAGCAGATCAGGTCATTACAAATATATTAGGATAATATAATACCATAGCATCAACACATTCTCAGACTGATACTGATACATACAAATGTTAGCAACTGTTTCCTTTTTTTGTTTGTTTGTTTGGTCACAAAGCTGGTAAAATTGTGGCCCTTTTTACAATTAGAACATGCTGCACAAATTTGGGAGGGAACCAGAACATTCTTTGATCTGGAAAATTTAGAAAAGTTAAAGAGACTTAAAGATTTCTTTACCAGTGTCATCAACAGATAAAATGCTCCAGTGTTTTTTTCACTACATTACATATCTCACACCCAAGTGGTGAACAGGTAGTATTAAATACATAAGAGAATATTTTCTGCTTTTGGATTTACATTTGGTGAATAATTAATTTCTGTTTTTCTCATAAGCCTGATCCATGACATCTCATCAGAAACTGATCAAAGAGTTTGTGAGCTTCTATTTTTGAAATCAACATTCCTTGTGCGGATGCATCTAAAACTGACTATAGCCAACTATACCTTCTCTGAGTGGAATAGAGTGATAGCTTGAGTAGCATAAAATACTCTTTCTGTCTGTAAAGAGCATTGTGTATGCCATTATAGACTTTGTGACTGTCACATTATACATTGAATTTGAATGAATCCAATTACTGTGAGATACTGTGGAAAAAACCTATTCAAAAACAGAAATATGTCATCAATATATCTTAAAAATACAATGGATTGCAAAAATGTATTCTTATTGAACACATATTGGTGTTCAACCAACTTGTAAAAACATGTGCGTAGTCGGCAGTGAAGTTTGCAACCATAGCAGTGCTCTGTGTCTGAAGGAAGAAATCTTAACAATAAAAAAAAAAAAAATTTAGACACATCAAGCAGGAAGTGAGTAGGGGGAATGTTCTCTAGCCTGGGATCAAGAAAAAGCATTAAAGTACAAAGCCTGGATGAGTGTGGGATATTGGTACACAGGCTGGCTACATCCATAGTGACGAGGAGGAGATCAACACTGTTATGTGTCACTTTAGAGGGTTGATTTATGAAGTCCCCAGTGTCCTTTAGATATGGAGTGAGCTTTTTAACTATAATAGTATAATGTGATATTTAAAAAAACTAGATTAAGATTCAGTAAAATAACCAATACTCACTATAATAGGATGATATTTTAGGTAGTGACTCACATGACCAGAGGACAAGGCTTACCTAAAAAATGATCAATTTCTACTTTAAAAGAGAATGTTCTATCATATTGCAGTTTTTTTATAGAAATTATTTCATCATCATAAATGATACTGTCTATCAAAGGTATTCTGCCCCCTTTACCATCTGGTTTCACTGTGACATCAGGGTTCTTAAGCAGGATAAAGCAACCAATTCACCTGCAGTAGGGCCTCAAGAGAGGTTTAGGTGTCTGCAAAGGTCTTCTACATCCCTTTCAAGTAGCTTAAAAATATTTCAATACTAGCACAGTTCACAGTTCAGTACCTGAGGACAAAATGTACTTATCATTTAGTTTTCACATCACTCGGATTTAGAGCCAACCTAGTTCTCCCGTTGTGATAGAAATGTTTTAACTTTATGGAGAAAAAGAGTTCTACCTTAACTTGAAAGGGATAAGTAGCAGATTTGGTCATAAAGGACAGTTCTTTGTTGAGGATGGAGGAATCTTCATCAGACAGTCTCTGGTCAGTTAAATTGAAGATGAGGCCAGTGTTTTCTGAATGCCTGGTCTCATTTGGGTTTCTTTGGCTCCTTATGGTTCTTATATCCTTACTGGTCTCTTCTCCTTGTCTTCTGTGTTTTTTGTGTCCAAAAGTTCCCCATACGATTCAGAGGGAAGGGAAGCACTTGAGATTAAGGCATATGAGTCAGAGAAAAGAGCTTTTCTGGGTTTTAAACCCTTTGGCCTTTCTTTACTTGATAGCCATGAAAAGATCCTCCCATCTTTATAGTATATAATGTCTCCTTTGAATTTCTAGATCTTCCATTTCTGCAGTACTAGTTGATTTTTTTTTAGTAATGGCACTGAGGTCATCTTGGATTTGATTCAGACCAACTTCATTGCCCCTGGTTATGAGCATCGCTTCCACATATTCAATTTCTTGCTGTTGTTCTTTTTAAAAAAATATTTCTGATTGAAATCAATGTCAGATACAGCAAAACCTTGTTTAAGAACTCCACAAGGTTTCAGCCAATGGTTGTTATCTTGTAGGTATCTATTTTGCCCGCACATATTCACTGAATGTTGGCCCACTGAGTTGATGTCTGATTCTTTTTCTCTTGCAGAGTTTTAAGTTGTTTTGTAAGGTCATAGTCGGACTCTGTGGGTGCAGTTAGAGGTTGTGCTTGGAAAAAAGAAAAAAAAACTGCCTTTAGTTTGTCTTCTTCTCTAGCGCAGTAGTTAGTGAGAAAGTTTCAATACACCAAGAAAGGACTCACAAATAAATAACTATAAATAATTCTATTGGTTACATTACAATTCAAAAATGTGCAAAATTAAATCAATGGAGACACATGAATACACAAGGCTGTTAGGCGAAATGAGGTAGAACATGTTATTCTTCTTTTGTGATTACTCCTGGAAAGAAGACACTGTTGGCCCCTCTGGCTTCGAGTCTCTGTAGTACAAGCACATTCAATCAGCACTTATTGCAGCTCTACATACTCCTGCTTAAACCACACTGTGTATAGGAAAGCTATAGAAAAGAAAATATACAGTAGTTTTGTGGTTTTAAATGATCAGCTTTATCTGTGCTTCCCTTATTCTATAAATGTAACCTTAATTTAGTTTTTAAAGTTTGTTTTTGAGTAAACTTTGTAATTATATAACAATGGTTTGTTTTGTTTTAGGTGGATAATTGTGTTGTGTGTAAGTGATTCTGTGTGGTGTGTTGCAGTGCCAGATAAGAGAGATTTTTCACACTTGTACTTTTGCAGTTAGACAGAAGCTCTCTCTAGTTCCAAGGATCAAAATACAATTGTTTTTGTTTGTTTGGTTTTTTTAAAACCATAAACACGACTGAAGAAAAAAGACTTTAACATGCATGCTGACTGCTCTGTGAGGCTATACTTAAGCACAACAGAGCTTCAAGCTAAATGCAAATTTTGGCAGGCAAGTTTAGCCAATATGTTTTCTGTTCACCATCCTGGTTAAGAATGCTTTATGCTTTAGCTTTATGATTTTGAAAAAAAAATATATAGTTGGGGCTGAGCAATAAACCAAAGTAACAAATATATTAAAATTTCGACCTTATTGATGCCACTACATGAAAAGTCATTGTAATCCCTGGATGGAAAAATTCATTTTTTTCTTTATCAAAGTAGTTTCAGATGTTCAGACTCATGCTTTTAACAGACTATAGCAACCATTATGTTACTCATGCATATATATGAACTGTTTTCCCACACAGGCCTATCTCAAAGGATGTCCTGTAACGGAAGAGCCGGAGGCCAAAGAGAGCCGGAGGAGGCGGTCAAGACCTTGAGAAGCTGCTGCTTGTAAACATCTGCAATAAAACACATTAATCATGATGTCTTCAGCACAAGACAAACCAAAAACCTCAACTGGACCACTGGCTCCAAAAACTGGATAAGGATTTTATTGATATTGAATTACATTTCTCTTTTATACATATTTCATAAATGATACAGGATTTTACATTTTCTTTTTTGCCAACATTACAGCATCATATGTCAACAGAAACATAAAGACAAGAAAAACAAAATAAAATAAGAGGTCAGTATGGAGTATAAGATCATTTCAATCCTATAATTCTGCTTCACTCTTTAGGCATTTCAAACATATCATATTGTAAGTGCACACAGACGAGATTTTCAAAAAGGAACACACATTCAAAACATAGAATAATAATGCGTTTTGGAGGAAAAAAGGCTGAAGGTGGAAAGAAAATGACAGGGGAGAGGGACAAGTATTGAAGGTGTTCCCCGACAAGTGAACAGAGTGCGCCCGACACTTTTCCTTTGGACTTAGATCCAGGACGTTAGTAACTGAGGTCATGAGGTCCTAAAGCCTCCTTTATAGGTGCACCGAGGATGGAGGGTGTTTTTCCATTTATTGGGGAGTATAAATGCAAGCTGAGGAGGAATTATGGGGTAAATAAGCTGAAGATGGGGCTGGGGTTTGATGGAGAGCAGCTGGTTGGCTGGGATTAAGTCAGATTTGGCAGGGCAGATTCTAAAGACGCAGCCCTGTCCACTGCCCCTTTATAACTAGGAATCTCTACAAACAACGTTCTTAAACTATCTTTGCGTTTTTTTTGATAAATCGTCTTTTTTATTTTTACATAATTTTCCCATGTAAACATACATTCATGCAACACCCTCTTTATAATAAAGTTCCCTATATTTGATATATTTTAGTTTTTTTTTTAAAGAAATGAGATAGAGAGAAAAATAAAAAGGCAATAAATGGCTGATGGCGTGATAAAAAGGAGGAGGTGATGATGGAGAGAAGTGTAGAAACAGCAGAGAGGAGGAGCAGAGGCCCAAACTCTCACCTCCCACGGTACATCACCAATGAAACACTGTCACTTTGATGTGTGTGTGTGTGTGTGTGTGTGTGTGTGTGTGTGTGTGTGTGTGTGTGTGTGTGTGTGTGAGACACTGCGTGTGCAAGTTGGCCTATTCAGGGGGGAAAAAAGGAATTTAAAGCTAATGACTGCTATGAAGTGGGATGAGAGTGGAAGTGATTTTTTACCACTCCTGACAAGCGGTGATTAGGGGCAAAGAATTCATGAATATGGTGATCTGCACTTTGCCCCATAGTTCACACACACACACACACACACACTTGATTTCCACTTCCCAATTTTCAAGGCTAACCCTCCCTTACATGAGTGTTTAAACCTAAATAAGATCTTATCATTGCTGTTTACCAAATTGCTACACTGTTTATACTGTTGAAATCATTAATCATCCAAAAGACACCATTTCCCTTGGAGATAACACACACACAGACACACACACACACACACACACACACTCATATATATATATATATATATATATATATGTATAACAGATTAGACCAAATCCTGCTTTGAGATCTGCATGGGTAACTCTTGATTTGAGCTAAAATCATGCATTTTAATAGAAAATCTGCAGTTAAACACATGGATCTCACCAGTAGGATTTAGCCAACTGTCCACACAAAAGCAGGAGATGATGAGTCTATGCGCAGGGACAACATGTCATTGTGCATCCCCCTCTGGAGAGGTGATCCACATTGAAAACAAGTGAAAACAAAAACGTGCTTTGGAGACATTTAAAGGGCCGGAGAGAGGGCCAATCAATCCTCACCCTCAACAGAAAACTAAGTGAATCTGACAAAGGTTTATTCAGTGAAACACCCCCCCCCCAAAAAAATGAACATAAACATATGGCTTCTATAATCTTTAAGATAACCAATCAAAAGATGAGACTTCAGCTAGATGTGGCAAAGAAAAGTGTCCAATTGAGTACAAAACTGCAATAATGCTCCTACACATTCACAAGTTTCTACTGAGGGCATACCACAGCATGCAGTTTACCCTGCCTTGCCATGGAGGGAGCAGGGGGGCATTACAGCAACAGTGGGAGGAGAAAAAACCCTGGCTTTACTTCAAAGCCTCTGTGAATCAATGCCATGATGCTCATGTAAAATCTGTTAAATTCTGGAAATGGTCATTTTATACCTCAGAGCAAAATGTAGGTAATGAATTAAACTTTTACAGAGTAGCATTCTTTCTTTTAAAGTCACATTTTGCATGTTTTGAATTCATCACATATCTTCAACTATAACATGCCTGTGCCTGGGGAAACTGACTTAGCAGTTTAACCTCTTCAATACGATAAGTATTACCGCAGATATGTTGGTTTTCATGATATGATTATAGTTGAAAAGCATGGTGTCATCCACATAGATATTGTGTGTTGCTAAAAAAACTAAAAAAACAAAACAGCAATTCCAATCAAAGCCATTATAGCCCTGATTTTGGCTTCAGCATGGTTCCCCCTGTCTGGTGGGCATGCGCAGGAGCCTTACGCCCAACCTGGACGTAGTTATTTATCATCACAGATATGAAATTGTTACTTCAAGGTAGTAAATGCTTATAATGTTTTTTGTAGTTGTGCACTGGATTGTTAGAGGGGGGTGCTTCATGGTGGTTGATATTCAGATGTAAATGAACTGCAGATGAAATGACATTTGTAAGAGAGCTCCTCCCCCCACTGAATGAAACTAGCCTCTGGTCATCTGTTTATTTGATTGTATACATATATATATTTATATTTATATTCTTTTCATAACAAATATACTATGGCTTTTAAAATAAAAAGTGCCAAAATATTTTTTTGGAATAAAAGAACACACAGTGATGTTGTTGTCGGTAGTACTCTCATACTTGCGCAAACCAGGCCACTACAGGATATCAACAGGAAGAGGAAACGAGGTGCGCCGCCCGTCATCTTCCCTGCATCCTGCGAGTCGAGACAGGCTCCTGACAAAGGTCACACGGGGAAGGACAGCTGTCCATCGCCTGAAGGAGGAGTCGCCCAGACAGGGAGAGGCAGCAGTGTTCAGCCGCAGGAAGACGAAAGTCTCCCTGATGGTGCGACTGCAGTCAGCCCCAGCCGTGGCACGTGGCAGCAGGTGGGGCGAGGACTTCCATGTAAACTTTAATATGTGGGATAGAGACTCTTCCTAGAGCCTGCCCCAGCCAAGTGTGTGTGTCGACAGTTTGACTGCAAGGAGATGCAGGACTGCTGTACACTGCTGTGTCGACCCCCAGAATGACCAGGGTCGGTGTCCCAGTGTAACCTGAAAGTCCTCCACACACACACACACACACCCAACAATGGCTGTCCCTCTGAGTGTCCTCTGTCCTGGAGTATCACGAGAAGAGGCGTCCCCCCCTAGAGTTCCCTGCAGGCTGTCCCTCTGGAGACTTGAGGCATTTCCCTAGTGCCCAGTTTAATTCCATCATCATCATCATCATCATCATCATCATCATCATAATCATCATCATCATCGTCGTCGTCATCCTTTTCATCATCCTCACCATCCTTCAGGCTGTGAGAGTTTTTCAGTTCCCGGTATTCTCACCATCCTTTGTGTTTTAGCGGTTTTCACTTGAAATTCCAGCTGGAGTTTTTTTAAGAGGAAAGTAAAAAGAAAAAAAGAAAAAAGGAAAAAAAGGGAAAAAAAGGAAGAAAAAAAGGAAGAAAAAAACTAACTCCCACAGTCAGAAGGGGATGGGCTTATTGGGTGTGGGAGGTATGGGGAGGAGGGAGGGTTTGATATTGGGAGGAAAAAGGGAGGGGCGGGTTGTTGGACAGAGGGAGGGGATATAGGGGTTAGGAAGGGGTGGGGGGGTGGGGGGGGGATTCGTAGGAACTGAGAGAGGAGAGAGTCATTCTTCCCATCAATTTTTATCGGCGGTGAACTGCTGAACTGGGAGCTGGAGCTGGAGCGGGTCCCGAAGACGCTTCAGATCCAACTCCACCTGGAGAGTCGACAGGGAGAGAAAGAGAGAGACAAATGTGACGTGTGTTTGGTATGAAAGTAGGTCTATGTACAGCGGTTACAAAGCCATGTAGGAAACTATGAAATGTGTGAATCTACAGTGTGGCTTCAGCATTTTACATAACAAAACACCCAGATTTCACCAAGCGACTGTACCTCAGCGATATCATCCTTCAGCTTGTTGTACTTCTCAACATCGAAGCGTGTCCTTTTCACCCCCTTGTGTAAGAACAGCAGATACTGTCTGTCTCTAGCGTCGGGGTAAATGTACTCCTGCAGGTTATGAAGACACAAAGACAGAGCACATTGTAAGAGGAACCAGTTTATCAATATGTCCTCCATATTCTGATTTCTAGTTCTTGGACTAGAGCACACTAGTGAGAAATCCAATATCGAATGGAACTCCCTGTCCCTGGAGTTAAACTTAGTGATTTATCACCAGATCATACTTTTAAATAGCTAAAAAAATATGAATATTTAGTGCAGGAAGTAACTGAGAGTGTCATAATATAAAATATGTACATGTTTTGCATTTCCTTTTGTCTTACCTGGCGTGTGAGCACAAAGTAGGCGTACATGGCCATTGCAGTGCCGTAGGTGATGAAGTAGGTGACGGGCTCCATGATATCCCAGGAGTACTCCCACCAGGTCAGTCTGGCCAGAATGCCAAACTGGGTGGCCATGTACGCCATGCCGCCCCACAGCACCCAGGTGGTACGCCGCTCTGCCTTCTTACTCAACTCCTCCCTCACCTACGCATAAAGCAAGAGGAAACAGTAACACATACAACAGAAATCAGTGTTTATTAAAAACATCTCATGAAAAACAAGCGCAATAATTCCCCCAAAATCACATTATGGATATTCAGCACAAAAACACTAAGCACCAGTTGCTGATTAAAACTTAATTAACACAAGATTAGCCGTCCTGCTGTAATCTCTCATATTCCACTCAGCTATAACCATGATAGCTCCACTGGTCAGATCTTCTTCAATATATTTGCAATTGTATGCAATAGATATGAAACTAACACCAGCAGCCTGTCAGTTTATCTTAACATAAAGACTGGAAACGGCGGGAAACAGATTGCATGGTTCTGTCCAGAAGTAATAAAATCCACCTACTAACACCTCTAAAGCTCATTAATTAACACATTATAAATACTTTCACAAAATGTTTAGAGTGTCTAAAGAACAGTCACCAGCAACTAGAAAATCCAAATTGTTGACCATGTTAAGGAAGTCAGACCTTCTCTAGGGGGCGGAGTTGAGAGTTGAGGTCCTCCAGTCGTCCAATCAGCTCACGTTCTTTGCCGAGTTGGTGCTCCTCGATGCGCAGGGTGGTGTATAGCTGCTGCACCAGAAACTTGACATCATTCAGCCTCTCCCCCTCCTCATGGGGCAGCAGGTCTGAGGCACGCGCACACACACACACACACACACACACACACACACACACACACACACACACACACACACACACACACACACACACACACAAAGAAATGCAAACAAATTAACAACAACAGACTTTAATATGAACTTCTATCAACAAACCACTCTTTCCTCTTATTGGTAGCGACCCTGACAGCGAGGGAGCGACACAAGAGTAAACAGTGCAGGCTCTGCTTTTTCTTAGCAAGTCCTCACCTCTCCTCGGTGGCCGCACGAGGTGTGTGGTGTCATTGATGACAAGCTTGAAGTCATCCAGCAGCAGGATGTCTATACCTGTGGAGGAGGCAACTCTCGCTCCATCTGGAGAAAGAGAGAGACAAATGGGGACAAAAGGGAGGTGTTAATAGAAATGCAGCGCTGATGGGTGGCCACTTCATACACCCTTCACCTCTCTTACTAATCAGGCTTGTTTCTGTCCTGATCACCATGAGAGGGGGATGCTGATGCACTTACACACTAAGATTAGATCAGTTGTTAAAGAAGCCACAGAGAGGGATGAGGGCCGTAAAAATATTTCATGGAAAATGCAGAGGTGATAAATTCTGGTCCTGAACTGCAGCAGCAGCAGGAACACTTAACAAAATACACTTGAAAGCACCTAAGGGCATTTATATGTGTAACCTGATGGGGTAAATGAAGATGTACTTGTGTTAGTGAGCATACCTGTGGAGTAGATGGCTACCCGGTCGATGCCTCTGTCCTCCGCCTGGAGCTGTTGCAGGAAAACTCCTACACAGTCACTGAGAGGCTTGAGGGTGAACTGACAGCGCTCTCGCCTGGACGGCAAACTGACTGAGATCACTGGCAGCCCGTTCTGATACACCACTGTCACCTCTGAGGGGGTTGCAGGCAAGAAAACGGGAATCATGACAAAATGTCACAAAAGCAGAAAATGTGAAATGACACCCTAAGCTAAGGTCTTAGATGAACCATGGAAAAGAGCTTTTATGTACTATACTCCCTCTGATTCAAGTAACTGAGGTTATCAGTAATAATGTTTGGCACATTAACACTTTTAATTTGAGCAGTTTGCTTGGATGGCACCGGCTGACCCAATCATCATCTACAACAACACCACAAAACCTGCAGAGTCTGCTAATCCAGTGTTGCTAACTTTCAAAGGGTACTTTAATTTTTCAAAAATAGGGCATTCATTTGAATTTCCAGGAGTGTGGTTAGAGACCCAGCAGGGGGCAGTGCAGCAGCAGCATCACCTGACGGAGGTGTTTAACAGCAAGCAGCAGCCCTGAACTGGACTGTTCACATTAAACGCAACACATGACTAAATCTCATTGATCAGCATACTACACACATGCTAGAAAGAAGGTACAAGTAGATATCGAAATACTCAGAGTGCTATTTGTCAAAAATTGGCCCTCTTTAGACTGTCAGATCCTGAGGATCAATACAGTAGATACTAACCTTTCCCTCATGGAACTGTGATGTCGATTAGTTGATGCCAAATATTGATATGTCTTATCCCCTTAGAAAGGCTTAAAAACACCCCTAATGATGCTCGTGTGATAGGACTGACAATCACAAATACCTTCAGGAACACAACACAATTTATCTAATTCTTGAAAGGTTTGTCATGGCATGAAATGAACAGAATCTACTCCCAACACTCTCAAGTTTATACTGTATGGTGATAAATGTGTGTAGAGCTTTTTGTTGTAGCGAAACTATAAAAATTGCCATTTTGGTCCCAAACAGTTGAGCCACTGTTCTGTTCAGTAACACTTTGTTTTTTTTTGGCATAATAATAATAATGATCTGTAATGTAGCCCTATTAGTCCATACCAACCTCTGGTTATAATGAGCCTGCACAGCTTATACCATTATCATGAGTGGCCCCTAATGCCACAGTGGAGGTTATCCAAGCTGCCTTGTTGCTGCTGCACCCAAAACCCTCTACCTCCTCCCCAGGACCACTGCAGTGAATCAGCAGATCTCTGCTTGGGCCCGCACCAACAAGAGAAACATCACCTGCTAGCACAGGCAGTGCCAGCAGGGCACAGTTTCAACAGTGTCTTCATCATTTTCAAAAACCATAGAGGCACAGGCACTTCATTTTCACCCATTTCTCCTATTACAGTGACAATTTGAAACCTAGCCCCGAGTATCTGGGCTGTTGTGTGCCTGCACCTGTTCCCTTTGTCCCCCACTATCCTGTCATCACAGACACATCGCTGAAGGCATGACGATCCTGTGCCTATGTGTGCTCCGATCCCACAGCTATTAAAGCTCACTTTAAAATCAATTCAGCATGTTCTGTAATGCTGCTGAACTTCTTCTAATCCCCGCACACACACCCCACACACACCTGCATATTCCATATTAATTTCTACTGGCTGTTAACTCAAAATGAGTCTCCGCTGTCTGATCAATGCAGAATTCCTCTCTTGCACAGGACTAATGTCTCTCGGACTGGGGTAGAAGCTGGATTTGGGGTTGTACTCTAAAAAGGGAAACCCAAGCTTCTGGATGAGTTACACCTCAGAGCTGCTGCGGCACATATGGACAGTCATAAAGGGCTACGGTACGAGCACAGCGCCTGTTATTAGCTGGGTGAATGAACTGAGAGGTAGTGAGCACTTACCTTCTGGAGCAGCGGAGGTACACATAAGTCTCTGGCCATGCCAAGAGGGGGCGCCCCTCCAAACCTGCAGACAGGAAGAGAAAGTGCAACAAACTGGTTATTTCACTTGCTTTCTCTCATCTAACACAGACACACTAATCTCGAGCGCAACATGACACCACCGTGATTTGTGCTTTTAACTCGTCTAATTGTTTACATATGAAACCGGTTGGGTATTATGTTACAAAATGGCTTCCTCTGTCTCAGTTTCCAGACATGTTTCTATATGCAGACTGGAGCCACACCCAAGAGGAGCAGATTAATAGATCTAACTGCAACTTCCCAGTCATGGAAATATTCTATAATGGGTTTATGCATGAAACAAAGAAAACACAGACACACACGCGCACACATACTAACTGTCACGTCTGAATTCAGCATTTACAAAGAAACCACCACTTGGAGAAAAACACCACAGTGGGAGACACAGAAGGAAGGCAGCCAAATGCAGGCTGAATAACAACAGCGCAGTTAGGTAAGTATTCTCTCCACTTGTGTCACTGGAGGGAGGGGAGGAGACTGGGGGGAAGGAGTGAGGCAGGGAGGGGGGGGGGGGGGGGGGAGACGAGGAGAGGAGCAGAGCTTGGGGAAACCCTCATCTTCTGTGTTGCAACTGAATACTGTTAGCACAGCAGACTAGGAGCGTCCGTATATACTGCACGTTTCAAATTACAGAGCTCGTCACGTTTTCGGCCGAGCTGCGATCGAGCCTTTTAAGGCATAAGACGGGCTGTCTGATCTACTCACACTTAAACAGAGCGAAGGGGGGAGAGGATGAGGCATCGGAAATCAAGCACAAAAAATTACCAGGGGGCAAAAACACAACTTTACTGATTTAAGTTTTAGTTCTGCACACACACACAAACAAAATATGCCTCTACAGCATCAACAAAGAGAAAAAAGAGAGCTGTTTCTATGCCAACCAGGCCTAATATTTAATAACTGCTGGATGGAATCACCCAATATGTCACACTCTAGTGCTGTATAAAGTGGGTGCTCATATGAATGAAGGGTGTTGCCTCTGAAACAGGCTCTCAGTAACATGTTCATTAACCCATTGATTCCTTGAAGAACAGGGTCCCTTTCACACTGACTGTATAAGCCTTTAAACCAATCTGACTGTGTTGCATTCACTCTGTGCAGAAGTGTAGAGACCAGAATTATGCTGTGCACACACTAACTGAAACAAACTGAGCAAAACCACAAAGCTATCGCAACTTCTCGTCTATGACTGTACACTGACATTAATGGACTGAAAAGATAGGCCACCACTGTAACCAGATGTGTTCTAAATCTGTAGCACTCAGCTAAAATCAAGTGTGCACTGTGGTTAACCATCTACAAGTCACAGCATCTCTGTGCTGGGCAGCGTACAATAGACCAGATGTTTTCATTGCTCAGCAGGTGATATCCAGGCTAACTCTGTGAAACAGGCCCCAACAGAGGAAGCACAGGTGCTCAGAAGACAAAGTTTTTTTCCTCTGAGCACCTGCACAGTGGTCCCAGTGACGCCAGCCTGAAACATGGGGAATATTGTGGCTCATGCTTCACAGTTCTGTGTCAGGTTTCTCTTGTACTTCCTCATCGTTTTGTGGTTTATTTTGTTTACTCGGGTAAGGTTTGTCAAAGCCAGTTATACAAAATGTTATACAAATGCACAAAGTTCAAATTCTGTCACCTTTGCTATAACCTTAAACTGTCTGAATGTTTAGTTTTAGTCATCACTGTGGGCCAATCAAACCTCATCTGATAACATTGAGTATTTACAGCCAACTTCTTGATATGTAATGTTAACTAAACTTGCTAGCATTAGCTAACTTCATACATTTTGTCAACTCATTTATCTGACAGCTTTAGTTAATAGTTACACTTCAGATTCCGATTAATATTACAAAATACAATCATTAAATAAATTATGATATTAATATATCAATAAGGCCTTATTGTTCCTCAAGGGTGGAACTCACAAGCTAGTCAGCAGTATGTCAAGTAATGTATTTAAATAAATTAAAATTAGCTCCATATGAACACATTAATGCACCGATAATCATAATGCAATCATAGAACATATATTAGGGTTGGAAATCTTTGGTAATCTCATGATTGCTCCAGTACACTGTGTGCCAAACCACTAACTGCTGTCCTTTATCCAAATAAATACATTATGAAATATAATTGGCATATAAGATAAATGGTCATTTAAAAAAGTTAACTGCATTAATGAATGAATTTGAACGCATCTTACAGTCTCCTGTCTGTATGAGATTAACAAAATGAGGAGGAGGCGGAGGCGGAACATTTTCAATGCAGGACTTTTACTTATAACTTTTTATTTCGTATTACTTCTTTTATTTGAGTAAAAGATCTGAGTACTTTTTTTCAGAATGAGAGAGCTTAAGGAGGACAACACTATACATATAGCAGAGAGGGATTCAGGAGTGAAATGTAAATGGAACTGAGCATGGCTAACCCTTGATTTCCACCGGGTCCGTCAGCGGCACCTTACAGCTGCGCCACAGTTTAGCTCCGTCCTCTACCCAGCGTCAACTCACACCGGGAGCGTTACAGCAGCGGAGCGGTGCCTTGCGAGCCAGCAGGATTCCCGCGAGATCACGCGATAATCGCCAGACCGCGAGATCCCGCGAACTGGGTGTATAAAGTCAACAACAAGAAACAACTGGTTTCTTTGCTTCTCGGACGTGAAACGAGACCCTTTGATCGATTGCCTACTGACCTGGGGCCACCGGTTATGACGTAATGTGGATGTGAGGTTGTGATCTGCGCATTGTGTTTTATTTTGAAAGGGGACGGAAGTTTTATTATGCCGATTCTGTGTCTGACTTCCTGTCTGGTGCAATCTGCTCTGTTGAGCTTGTCGCGAGTTAGAAACGTGTCCGTGAAAAATAGAAATGCTGCGGATTGATAGCGCTGCGGCGCGGAGAGCCGCTGCTGGGACGTTGCTGAGACGTTGCTGACACGCTCCCTGTGGAAATACTCTCATTGATTATAGTGTTACCTATCAGCTCCGGTGACCGCGGCGCAGCTGTAACGTGCCGCTGACGGACCCAGTGGAAATTGGGCTTTAAAGTGGAGAAGAGTCCAGCACACGATGTCTCTTTCCTCAGTATTTTAATAAGTAGACAAACTGGATCAACTGAGATAAGTTGCTTGTCAGGATTTCATTACTTAAGTATTGCAGCAACCAATCTAAGAACATCAGACAGTATCTGTATCATATTTCTTTTATTCATAATGACATACAAAATTAATGAAATATCTTGGTTGACCTCTTCATTATCTCTCTGATTAAATAGTGCATGCAATGAAACCCATGATCTGAGACAAATATGTTATGGCTGTCAGCCTATGATGTTGGCATCAGCATTAAAATAATGGTTCCTACCTGGGTCAATGACGCATAAGGATTTAGAACAACTCAATTGTAGAATAATAAAAAACAAGCATATCTAATGCAGTAGTTCAAACATTCAGAATGTTGTGTAACTGAAGATCCATAATATACATTTGAAATTAAGTGATTTTAGTGGGGGTTTTTCAAGATTAATTGGCACTGGCCTTAAAAAGAGTCATGTGGTGCGACCATGATTCATCTTGAAATAAATCAATTTACTTAACACGCTTCACATCTTTTTTTACAAGTTTTCAGTAATATAAAGTGTTTGGAAACAAAGTATTTGAATTTTTTTTTTTAATTTTTGTAAATGATGATCTTTTATTTAGAAAAGATATTTCAAGATGAATCATGGTCGCACCAAATGACTTTTTTTTCAGGCTAGTGCCAATTAATCTTGAAAAACCCCCACTAAAATCACTTTCAAATTGTAATATGAATTGTCAGGTACACAACATTCTGAATGTTTGAACTACTGCATTAGATATGCTTGTTTTTTATTCTAAAATTGAGTTGTTGAAAATCCTTATACGTCATTGACCCACCTACAAAGTCCTTTACTTCAGGTTCATGGATGAAAAAGACAAGGCCCTCTATGAGAGAGAATTGGACCAACTCTACGCTGATCACAGTATGAATGAAAAGGCCCAGAGACGTATTCTATCTTGTCACAGTAACCTCAGGAAGAAAGGTGACTCAGTCCATAGTTATTTTAAATTAACTGGTATACAAGGATGGGGTGTCAAAGTTGGCCTGAATCTTATGAACAGGTGTTTGTTCTGTATACAAATGTTCTCTTCCAGGAATGACACAGCAAGCCAAAGATGTGGCATGAAGTCACCAAAACCTCTGACAGTTATTATAAAGGAAGTTAACAATTCGAACTGTTGAACACACCTTGCTGACCCAGAAGCAGACAGCAGTGGAAACATTCAAAAGAGAAGACATTAAGTTCGGGCCAATGGACAAGAGGATGCGCCAAAACATGACATCAGTGGGCACCAAGGACAAAGCTCTGAGACAGCAAGTGGCTCTGAGGGAGTGAGAGCGAGGGAGAGAGTTTAACTGCCAGCCGTGCACAAGTGCTGCTTAACACAATGAGGCATGACTGAGCAAGATTCTTGTCACCTTTTTTCACTAGTCTAGAGTTTGTAGATGTGGTAATTAGAAAGTCCCAGCTATGGGACTGGTACTACCTGTAACCCCAGCATCAAACTGAGGCACAGAGACAAACAGTCAACTGCTGCTGATTAAATGTCTCAATTGTCAATTAGGGACTGTGACTGTCAATTGCATCTTCACAGTTACGAATGAAACAGTCAGACAGTTGGCACAAGATCTGACTGCTGCAAGTACAAGTAAAGATGGTGCTGAGGGGATAACTGTATCTGTTAGCCGCCACTTAACACTCCAAACCCTGAAAACTGTTGAGAACGTGTCAATAAGCAGAACATGACCGGCATGAATTAGCTAAGAGGTGCTAACCAGCATGTGGTCTGCTCAGGATCTCGACTGCTGCCACTGTAGAGCGACCAGGAATCTGCAATGCAACACTTACTGTCCACGTCATTCAGAGGCTCGCGGAGCATCCAGACAGAGGCTTTACTAACTGTTTATTATTCTGGTGTTGCCTTCTAGCTCCAACCAAGAGAAAGCGGTCATATCATGCCCCTTTCCCTGTTCTATATTTTATTTATTTGCTAACATTTCCATGTTTTTAATGGTCAACAAGCACCTAGTCACATCTGTAGAAGCCATGGTAGCGGCCCCTGTGTCTCACTCAGCCTGAGTCGGGCTGTTTGTTGGCTGCTCAATGCCCCTCTCTTCTGATAGGCTGTTTTCTGGATGACACTGGGACAGATGGTAGCCCACTGTAGTAACTCAGTAACTTGTGATATCCACTGCTGAAGATATTGTTGTATCCAACCTTTGGAAGGCTGTGCAATGACAAATGTGCTTCCCAACATCCAACAACTGTGTTTTTTCTGTGACTTGTCTGTTTGTGTGTGAGCTCCACCCTCGGAGAAACGCAGAGGAGGGGAGAAACTAATGTGACCATTTATGACAGCAATACGCAGTGGAGACTCTCACACTGTTGCTGAAATGACAAAAGTGCACATAAATTACTTGAACTTGAAAACTTTGTTTGGTATCTTTCAATCAGAGCAGATGGTAAAAGAAGTCTGAAAACACTTCAAGAAAAGTTAGTAACCACCACTGCAGCAGTGACGGACACCAACAGGCCATAAAAGAGTGAATGATGAGTGAGGCATGGAGAGAAGTGTGTTTGTGTGTCCTATACTGATTATCATCCAATGATACCAAGCAGAGTCCAAACAGTGATTAGGCTGCTGATCAGATGTCATGCTCAGAAGGGCGTTTGGCTGGTCTAGAATAACTGCACAGTCTGGAAAGAGCAGTCCAGCACTGTTTGCTCATTCATTAACTTCAGATACTGGAAGCCAAAGAAGAAAGATTTCACAGATATACCCACAACATCACCAGCATGGACCCGCGCAACCTGAGACTGGGCGGCACCACAAACATATGCAAATATGGTTCTAGTGTGTGTATCCATCCATCTGTGGACTGACATGCACGTGTGAATACACCTCTGTGTGTTTGCAGGTGGCGTGTGCGTGCGTTATGTGTGTGTATGTCCACCCGTCTGTTCACCAGCCTGTTTGTCAGCAGTAGTTGGACAGCAGCTGACTGAAGACCCCCCCCCCCCCCTCCCCCTCCCCCTCCCCTCCCCCCCCTCCCCCTCCCCCTCCCCTCCCCCTCCCCCTCCCCTCCCTCGGCACACAGCCACTGAAACCCTGCCTGAAATATTTAGCAGCGTAGCATAGCAGCAGTCAATAGCAGAGCAACCTTGGAATCAATGTCATACGACTAAGAGAGCGGGAGAAAGAAAGAAACGGGGAGTACGGACGGGGAGATGGACAGATGAGGCGGAGAAGTGAAAGAGGTGTGGAGGGATGGAGGAGGAGGAGAAAGAACGCATGGATAAATGGAGGAGCAGCAAGGGAGCGATAGAGATAAATGAAGGCTGGAGTAAAGCGGTGCGAGTCGCGAGTGCGCTTGCGTTTCTAACCATGTGCTGCATATACTGTACCCTGCAGCAGACAATCACTCCCTGCTGAAACGTGACTGTAGTGTGTGTGTGTGTGTGTGTGTGTGTGTGTGTGTGTGTGTGTGTGTGTGTGTGTGTGTGTGGTCAAGTGAAGCAGAGATAGCGGCTGGAAAGAAAGAAAGGAGGAGTGAGATGAAAGGAAAAAGGTAAGCAAGACAAAGATAGGGAAAGAGAAACCACGAGTGTGTGGAAAAACAGAGGGAAGAAGGAGACTTGCTTGGGAGGAGTGGAGGGAGGGATGGAGGGAGGAGGAGGAGGAGAAGGAGGGGAAAGGGGTGGGGGGCTGCTGATCACTGCAGTAAAGGAATCCCTCGTCTAGAAAGGGGGGTTGCCCCTCTCTTTCACCCCCCTCCTCCATCTCTTATCTTACTCACGCTGAATCCTGATGCGCTGGTTTGATCTTCTCTCAATTCTCATCTGCACTGCGCTTTAACTTCCGCTGCATTTCATCAGACCCCCATGTGTGCATGTTCCTTCAAACACAGTCCTTAATAACTAATCTCACTTTCAGTCCCATAAACGCACGGTAAGCAGGGACCAAGTAGATTATATGAACTGTGGGAGATGAAAATAAATTTGATACACTAAGGGAAATATATGACTTCTTGCTAGCTGCACAGACTGCGAGTCCTTCCCTGCTCTCCACATGGCATAGTAACACCTGCGAGAGGCATGATATTGATCTGAAGCAAAAATTAATCATACTCGTACAGTACAGCTGGAACAATTTCACACAGACCTGCCAGTTTTCAGGGAGAGAGAGAAAAAAAAACACCTGAGGAGGAATCAACATGTAACCTTTGAGAGTGAAACCGCTGCAGCTATATATGCTATCAATATCTTGCCTGTGTGTAACTGTTGCCCTGTGCTGTGTTGTGAATTCCAGCTACATAATGACATTCATGTTCTCATTTCAGTTCAAATTATGTATGTTGTGGAGATATTTGCAAAATTGATTTGCCTCCTCCTCCTCCAGGCACAGTCACACAGATTCATCAACTGTTAGCAGAGCTGCTTTGAGGGTGGATGGAAACTACTGCCAAGCTTGTTCAGCCACAGAAATAACGCTGTTATTTCAGGGTTTTCATGCAAGTGACAGAAATCCGGAGGAGTCGGTGAATTGTATGACGTCTCGTGTCTAACTCACACTGGGTTGCATATAGCACATGTATGGACTGTTACTCCCCCCCCCCCCCCCTCTTGTTAGTATAGCCGGATCTGAACACAAAATGACACAGCAATTTAAAAATCTCTTCCTCCTCAGAACACATCCTTTTATCCCCAGACACACCGCAGGGAAAATCTGGATGTAGAGCAAAAGCATGTCTGTGCGTGTGCGTGTGCGTGTGCGTGTGCGTGTGCGTGTGCGTGTGCGTGTGTGTGTGTGTTGGTAACAGACACCAGTGCTGAGGAATAATGTCACTGACATAATTCCCATTTCACAGTGGCCTTCTGGGGGTGTGGAAACCTCTATCATTTATCTCCACAATGACTACATCCATCTATGTGGTAATATGCTGTCCTGGGCCATGGCTGTGGACCAGATAACATGGGCAGCCACACAAAGTCACTCATGAAATCGTTCATGCATACACAGGTCCGTATGCACCCCATGCATGTCAATAGAGCGCATATTCCTTCTAGGCATCGCTGCACAGACACATCTAAATGATCTTTTAATATGCTTAAACCCTTTTTACTTCCATTTCCTTTCACTGGTTGACATCAAACCGTGAGGACAGATTTACAGTCAAAGGCACTGGGATCAATTTCCCATTGGCCCAGTCGTTTGATGAAGCCTAGGGTCAAGGAGAGGCGCGGTGCTCCATCATGCTACCATGAAAGACAAAGCCAGGAGAGGAAGCACAATCGAGGTGGGGTCACTAGGAGGCCAGTGTATGTAAAACAACAGAATACACTAAGATGGATCAATATGAAGCCGGTGAGCACATCCTGCCCCGAACCAAGAGACGTCCCCAAAAACTCAAGTTCCTGGTGTCAGGTACATCCTCAATCTCCATTTCCCATTATGCACTCTTTGAGCGATGTTGAGCTGATGTTAATGAGGATATAATTAAACACCGTCATATCACAGTATATCAACGACAATCAGCTGTGACACCCAGCTGACTCAACTTTTGAGGACTATTTCCATGTGGATTATTAAAAAAAAAAGGGTGAGTGAGCTTTATGAGCTATTAAATTAGAAATCTACTATCTCCTCAGCTGCTGGAAGGAATGTGTGTGTGTGATACCCGCAGTTTTTCGGTGTCCTAGGGTTTCTGGCTTTATTACTCTTTTATAGCACATTAAGAGACTGCTGACACTTTAAAACCCCTTTTTGCTCGAAATTCCTTACGTAGGCAGTATTTTTTTTATTTTCTCCAACAAATCAGCTAAATTATATGAAAGCAGCATTTGTTTGATTTAAAACTAGTTAGTTTAGACCTCAGTATAGGTTAACTAGGTTCTAAACAATAGTGGCAAACTAAAGATTACAAGATCAGACATTTGTGATTTGTTTGACTGTGGCTGAAGGTGTACTCCAGCAATTTAATATTAATGCTATAAATTTAGGGGACTTGTGCAATTGAAAAACATCCTCCAATCCCAACAGTTCAACTAAAAGGCATCTTTCCTGATACCCTCCCTGCCTGGTAAACACCAAAAGTCTATAAAATCCAAGAAAAAAGTGATACATTCCCATTTCCCAAATCCCAGGCTGTTATCTTCAAATGGTTTTGAAATTATATGAAACAGAAAAAGAAGAATAAACTGCATGCAAAATTCTGTCAAACTAAAGCAAAAAGTCTTGCATGGGACAAAACAATGGGCGTCTCATACTTTATGAATTATACTGCTAGTATGTAAAGGTCATATTGTGGCGGTGCAGGACAGCTGATGTGTCAAGTTTTCTGCCTCACTGCTACGCTGCATGTCACCTCCTCTTCCTATCCAACTCTGGGGGCGAGGTCCTGTCCACTCAGCTCCTCGCAGCTCACACCTCCCGACTGCGGGTTGACAAGTTGAAAATCACAGCTGCGCCTGTTCCGAAGCATTCACAATCCCCTGCATGAAGGAACCCCACATTCTCTGTCCCGCCCTCAGAAATGGCACACATACACCTCAGATAAGGCGGGCACTCAGCTATTGCCACAGAAGAAAGTGGATTTGAGTGCAGTGTGACAGTAATCACTCTGTTATTTTTTTCAGGCCTCAGCACTGACAAGCTTATGTAACGAAAGAAAATGCTGCCTTTTCTCTTCGGCGGTGTTCCTCGCCTGGTAAAAAGCCATTAACAGATATGAAATCGTGCACATTCACGAGCGCAACAGTAATAAGCAATCCCCGCTCCCATACTGAGAGGGAAACCGTGACAAAGCACAGCACGCCCAACAAAAGCCTGTACCAATCTGATCTCTCCACTGCAATGCAGAGTTGATAGTGAAAACAACCTTCCCCTGATTAGGCTATTTCAAACATCCAAACCCCACACCAGTTACAGCACGCTATAAATAATTCCGGCTTAATCTTTCGTTCCATTTCAATAAATTGCCTTTCAGACCCTGGATACGCTTTGATTAATTAATGCCAGCTCATGGCCCGTTCACGGGATAAGATCTCAGCTGTGACTGAATCCTCTTCTGTGGCACGTGAACTACTTCAGAGGGGCCACATGGATTGTCATACCCCTACCACCCCTGACACCACTACTCCCCCCAACCATCCAACCTTGCCTGTGACCAGCAGCAGTGGAACCTGATGCATTATTAAACAGCAGCACAGGCTTTCAGGTCTCTGCTTAGAAGACAGCCGGCGCTCAGCCATTGTGCTTCGCAGCGCTGCTCTTTGAAGAATTCAACCCAGCTGAGAAGCGCCATCTGCATTTTTCCAACTTCCGTCAGGTCACTTTGGAGATGAGAGCGCCGGGTGCAGAAATTGAAAATGGTGTTTGCATGTATAATGTGCACATACAGTAAATGTGTGTGGTCATTCTGCAGGCACAGTATGACCCCCCCCTCTCTGATTGCTCATACACCAGATGGCACTAGCTGCTTGTGTCAGTGTTAATTTCAGTGCAGGTCACGCAACACTCAGCCCTGTGCGCTGTTGCAGCCTGTGATGAAGGGACTTCTCCTTGCTCTCCTTCTTCACTTGGTTTAGCTTCATCACTTTTTCCCTCCTTTGAAAATATCTCACACCTGGCTGACATTCAGAGATACGGCTCGCATGTAAGGAATGAAAGCAAATCCAGCCTTGTACATGCATACACACTTCAGTTACTGTACGCTGGCCCTGATTTTCCCCAGTGATCGTACCAGCCCTGATTAAGCGTCAAGAGTGTGAAAAGGTAGAGCCCTGCAGCTCCTTCACATCACACGCATCACAGGCTAATCAATGCAGCTGAATAAGCACTGTTCCATTCTTATTATGCTCCCTTTCTTTCTTCCCCAACATCATCAGTGTGCCGAGAAGCTTCTAATCTATCTATACTTTCCACCATTATAGTTAGTTATTCTCTTTGCAAGTACGCCTTAGAGAGCAGAACTACATTTTACTCCAACATTTCCCATTGTTTTTGAATGCATTAATTACAGTGGGTGATAATTCACTATGTTCCAAATTGAGGAATAATGTACCTCACATTTGTTCTCTACAAGACGCTGTGGTCCTCTGTGGCCATAGCGCTGACTTTTCCTGCCGAAGCTGCTTTAGGCAACAGATAAGCAGCAGTATTCTGCCGAGGTTTACACTAAAGCCTTAGCCTTAGGATATTCTGTCAAATCGGCATATTTTCTAGGTGTGAGAAAACGGGTCCATTAAAGAGACGTAAAAACACAACTTTTCGCAGGTGTCCTTTGGCAAAAACATTCCCTTTAGGATTCAAAGTTCATGATCACTTTTATTAAAACCCACACTGAATAAAATATCATGTTCACAGTACATGCATTAGTACTGGGTCATCACCAATTTATCTCTCATCTGTGATGCTGAAGGGTGTAAGATGCTCCACTTTTCTCTGTGCTGCTTCATCTCCTGCCTCGCTTTCGTAATCTGACCCCCAAGTTATGTTTTGGCAAAGTTTTGTACCTCGTCTCGTTTTCAACGGTAAATCGACATATTTAAAATCATCGCTAAACAGGTTTGAATATCTTGTTCTCTACGTCACAAATCAGGTACATTAGGACAGTGGTTCTCACTTTTTGAAGTTAAATAAATTAGATCACAGATCCCCATCTGAAAGTGTATGAAATCCATTTTCAAAGCAGTCATACTGTACATTCAGTCATTGTGTTTTTTATGGATGAATTAAAGTGAAAATAAATGATTCCCCTTTTTGCTAGGGACACCCTACAACCCTCTCAGGGACCCCTGGGACTCCCTGGACCCCACTTTGAGAACCACTGCATTATGCTGCATGAACAAGCTTATTATGCATTTCTCAACATACTGCACATTATCATGATAAGCAGTGCTGAAACAATTAGTAGGAAAAATAATTCTACTTTCAGCTGTTGGTTAAAAAATAGAAATTTCAAAATATCATAGCCTCTCCCTTAGGAGAGCGATATGAGTATTTTTCACTATCTTCTGAAGTGTTCAAATCAGAAATCTATATGTAAATCAATAATGAAAGTAACTGCTAGTTGTAGCTCTAGATTTGAGTTTACTGTGCTACAACCTTCCCATGTGCATTTATTAAAGTCTTCAACAGTTTTAAGAAGAACTTGTAACTTCCAGTTAATCTGAAGTCCTTAATATTTTTAAAAAGGTACAAAAGGCACTGAGACTTTCACTGGGTTTGTTCAGTTGAAGGACTGATTAATTAAATGTCAGCTGAGAGAAAACATGCACTGAAACTCACCAACGAAAATGTCAATTTTAAATAACACGGCAGTCAGATTGCTATTTATATCAACTGGGGTGCTGTTTTTGTGTGTGTGGCCCTTCTTCCAAGCTTTACAATGGAATGAGGTGAAATTGGCATTATTCTTTGGCTATGAGAGACACAGATGAAGTGAAGTATACATGATCAGTTGGTAAGTACATCACACACTGCTACTTTCCCTAACCCTAACCCTAACCCTAACCCTCTCAATACAGTCTTAAAAGTTAATACATTAACACATGGGACTTAAAGAAAGCCTTATTCATATGAGAAAAAACTATTAAGTCTCCCTCTGGATTCTGAGAACCATAAGGGGATCTGTCGTAGCTGTAAAAACCTGCCCACTGTTAGTTATGACAGTTGCTACCGTAAATGGTCAAAAAGCAGCAGGCGAAGTGCACGTCTTCACAATGTTTCCTTGATGCAGAGCTGCTGCTGTAATGGAACTGGATGCTGTTGTCTCTGCTCTCTGAGAGTGTGTGAGGTGACATTCGGGGTAGTGTTCAGCATCCCACAGGCCACTATAAATTCCTCCTGCAGCAGCAACTGTTATTTATGGTGCGGAGCCTGGGAATGCTCCTTTTGAGGAATTCTGACAGTATTCTTATTTCCTCTGGCCATCAATGCCTTAAACACGATGTGGACTGTAAAAATACAATGTCCATGAAAGCACCCTCTAAAATCGCTTGGATTATCAATGCAAGCTCCTCCGAGGTCACGGTTTAGCCATCAATCTGCAGCAGTAGCTGTCAAGCCTCATCACTGCATGGTCCATGGAGAGGACTAGAAAGTCCTGAAAACTGAATCTACAAAATTGTAACTCTCTGCCAATCCAGGCTGCGTCAGCCAGTCTGTCACATTTTTACTTTGCGGCTGTGGTCCACATGGACACATGGCATACAGACATGCCAAAGCTAGAACTGGGCTAATGAATGCCACTCTGACACACACTGGGCCAGACGTCGCTAAAGTATCTGAGGGGAGGCTGCGTATAACAGCTGACTCATACAGAGCAAACTGTAGTGACACCCAGCTCTCCTTGCAATAAATACAACTGGACCAGCAGCTGCTAGTGTCAAAATGAAGAGGAAAGAGGAATGTTTCGCATCTACAGCCAAGAGCAAGGCAGCATAAAGGTTCCCTACAGTAAATCAATATTTACAGATCTGTGTCACACAGTAGCAGTAAAGAATATTTATGCCATAAATAAATATCGTACATTTTATGGTATCTGGCAAACACTATAGAGTGCCTTGATGTAAACCCCAATCCTTAAATACAGACGGATCCCTATACAAAACTCCGAAAGCCACGCTTCAGTTTTTTTATTTTAAATTATCCCTCAAAACAACTGCTGTAAACATGTAGTATTGAGACAAATCAAAGCAAGACATGTCCAACAGTTACAGTGTATACAACCTTAATGACAACTTAACTTGCACAACACTTTAGAACTGAGGCAAAAGTGGCAAGTATTTCAAGTGACAGAAGGACTAAAGGATCTGGGGAATTCATTTACTTTGATGTAAAGCTATGGGAAATTCAGGAAATGCTCAAAGCACCAAGCAACCGAATTAAATTAATTCATAAATTTCAATTCAATTTTAAACATAATTATAATAGTCAATATATATTTTATGAATGAAATCTTACTATTCTTAGCAAACAAATTAAAAATGTGCATGGCTGTCTTAAGTCCAGTCTTGGGGGTGTTAAGTATTGAAACGATAATGAAGTTCAACTTGAAGTGAAAACACGTGAATTAATACCAGTGACTGATAGAAAAGTTTTCAAAGTCGGCTCATCAGACTGATGGCGTTATGGACACGTAGTAGTTTATTTGCTGATTGCACAACAGTAGGCTTTGTTAAACTTTATAAAACAAACATGTTATTTCATTTCCATGTAGATGCTGAACAGGCTACAACTCACATTATTATAGTTTATTATCAAAGCCTTTAGTTTATTGATCAGCTATGCTTTCATTTTCAATGTTGGGACATTTTTATTTAAGTGAGCCCTGAAATACTACCTCATTAGCATTTTTAAAAATGATTTTTAATACTGTGGCTAGATTTGTGGGTGGTGTCAAATGAAATTGCACATTAACACCTATTTGTTCTCTTAGTTTGACTCAAATACAATCATTTTTCTTGAAATATGATAACCTCTGGTACAATACTTTTATATTTCCCATCTGGCAACAATGGCTTCACGTCTTAGTTAGCAGTAAGTCACAGCTGTCTGGATCAGGCTCAGCTTAAATAAATTCATGTCAGTGTTAAAATAGAATCATTCTGACTTGTTGGAGGAGAATTTAAAGAATTATTTTTAGAGAGACACTATTCTTAGAAAGATGGTAAGTCTAGTCCTATTTTTACAGATACATCTCAGGTTCATATAAGAGCAGCTCACTCCCACACCAACTTTGGCCAGTTTGTGGAAAGTGGGCCAGCCAGCATCTCTGAAATGTCCATCATTCTACTTACCTGCAGGGCTCAGGAAATGGAAGTCACAGTAGTCAAATAACCAGGCAGCCCTGCTTTTAGATCTTAAAGGGTCTCGTACACTCCCGCCGTTCTGGGAGTTGTGACAAACACGGCGCCCTGATTCACAGACCACAGCAGGGGTGGCAGAGAGGATTGACGATGCTGTACAGCGTCTAATAACGTCAGCTGACATTAGCTGTGGATCAGACTGCATAGCTGATGACTTTGTTAAAGATTGTCCCCATCCTCTCATCTTGTCTTTGGCTCTTCCTCTCATCTTTGCCCTTTCATTACCGTTTAAATGACATCATGACCCAAAATCGAAGTGAGCTAGTCAGTCTCCCTAATGCTTTGACAAAAACGATGCCCCCATATCTCTCTGTCCTCACGCTCCCAATCTCAATATCTTAATCCTCATCATCAGTATGCGGCTCATTGTGCTGCCTTTCCTCCTTCGTTCCTTCCAGTTTGGATGTGATTTGACTCTCCATCTTTCCCAAGAGCTTCCTCCATCACTCGACCTCCCACTGCTATTGTTCATCCCTATTATTCTCTCCCCCCCTCTCTGCAGGATTCTGTCTAGCTCGGATGGTGGCGGATGAGCTCAGGCAAGGGCACCCCGAGTCTCCCCATTGTGCTCGCTCCCGCCACTGCAGCTCCTCCTTCCAAAACAACTCGAGCAATTCAGCTATCTGGAAGGAAAACGTCTTCCTTTTTTGTAACACATGTTAATGATGTGTACGCTACGTTAATCTCCAAGGGTTACTATTACTACAAATTAGAGGTTTAACAGCTTCAGTGTGATTACAGTCTTTCTGAAAGTAGTGATCTACAGTTTCACCTGATGGCACACTGCCACACACAGCATGACCTCATCTTCATCACAATCCACCTTTAAACGCTTAAATCATAACTGTTTGTTGGTGCATTTTAGTTATTCTTGAATAACTACCAAGCCTCCATATCACTGAGTTTAATACAAACAATATTTATCTAAAGCAAAAACTGTTGATGTCAGCATTTTTTTGTTTATAAAATTCAAAGGCCAAAGCTGTGCTGACTCATCATTTTGCACACTCTCAACAGTGTCTACATTCATAAACATATGAATATGCGATTAAGACAGTAATCCAGGTAAGGTGGAGCCCCCATAAATACCATAAATACCATACTATGACAATGTGATTATGCTTTTAAGACCATTTTCAGAATTGTGTCAAAATATTCTCAGTATAGAGGCTATTCAGCCTGCATAGCTATGTCACAGTGGCACATTTACTGTAAGCTGTAGAAATAACCAGCTTCCAGTTCATATCTTTGAGGTTGCCTAAAAATTCTTGTGTTAATATTATTGGGGAATAAGGCTTATCTAAAAAAAACAAGGACTTTTCTCCGAAGGAAGGGTAAAGAAAAAGCTGAAAATGCAGCAGCTGTGTGAGGAGTAGTCTGAAAACAAGTGAGGAGATAAGATTGGAATAAAAATCAATCAATCACGTTTTATGGATAGGGTTAGAAGAGGCTATGATATAAATGAACATGTTCTTGAAGACAAAAATTTGTTTAGATTGATTGAAAATATAATATATTTAAATTATAAATCATGTGAATTAACCAACTTGGTCAATTTGTAAAATCTAAGAGAGAAAAACAGAGGGAGGGGAAAAAAGGTGAAAACAGATGCAGAGTGAAAGTAAATAAATGAGTGAGAAAACTGGAAATACTAAGTCACACTATAGCATTGCTCTAGTGCTATCTGTGTATTTGTAAGTCATTTGGTGCATTGTTTGTATATCATTTTGCATCCTTCTTGTGTTTAAATGAATGACACACCTTCATCATTAATAAGTACATGCAAATCTTGCATCCTTTAGACAGCTGTGTCCTGCCCCAGTTTGTGGTTTAAGCATGATTGCGTCCTTCTTCTTCTTCCTCCACATGGTGTCAATTATTTTAACCTGCTTGTAATTTAATCTCCACTGTGTCTCATCGTCATCATGTTTGTTTTTCTGTCACACTTGTGAACTCACATAAGCAAAGGAAGTGAAAGTGCTGTTACAGCATCATTTCCACTTTAGATGTGCATCTATCAAATATACTGACTATACATTTTTAAATTACATTTCTTATCTAAACTAATGTTCCTCATCCCTACTGAACAGCATATATTGACAATATGTCAGTGTTAGAGGATCTGAGGGAAGACTTTAAAGACAAAATCCTCAACTTTAACAGCGATGATGACATTTGGAGTTAAGAGCTTGTTTAAATCAATGAAAGTTTAAAGTGTGAAGATCAATGAATTTGCTCTGGTAAAAATGTCAAATGACATCCAGAAAGAAATGTGCTTTCTTCTGTTCACAGTTCACAGTTTAGACAAACATGCAGACAAAGCTGTTGTTCAAAATCAGATGTTTCATGAAATGATTTCTTGAAGAAGCATTAGTTTATTTATTTTTGATCATTATTATTATTATTATTATTATTATTATAAAGGAGTGCTGTTTCAAAATCAAAACACACTCATGAACCAAAGTATAATCAACTATCTTTTTAAACTGTTGATATTTCATTTGGGACCCACAAACAGTGGTGGAAAGTTAATGAGTACATTTACTCAAGTACCGCACTTGAGTACAATTTTGAGATACTTGTAATTTACTTGAGTATTTTCATTTGATGCTACTTAATACTTCCACTTCATTACGTTTCAGAGGGAAATATTGTAATTTCTAGGTTGGGAACCTCTGGACTAAACTGTATATACAGTAACTAGCTCTACCTCCAGCAGCTACAACAGTAACATGCTGTTTACACACTGATGCTTCTATATTAATAATGATAAATGATATCATATATACCGGTAATAATATATGAGTCAGAGGGACCAAACCACTACTTTTACTGCGATACTTTAACTACATCGAGCTGATAATACTACCTTTACTTAATTAGGAGTACTTTACATTGTTGTATTGGTAATTTTACCAGTAAAGGATCTCAATACTTCTCCCACCACTGATCACAAAACTGTTACACAATAATCTTCATAGCTGCCTGCTTGATTTTCCAATTTCACTTGTTTGTTTGCCAATATTGAGCAAATTACAGGATGTCTTTATTTGCTGTCACCCTGCAGTTTGAAAAAGTAAACCGAAATAAACATCTCAATATGAACCAAAATCTCATTTTGTGGCAATTTTACCCGTGCAATATCTGTGAACGTTACAAACACACAGGCACACACAAATGGATCAATAATGTAATTAGACACAGGGATGGTATCTCTGACTTACAAGTGGTTTTAAGCCTTAGTAAGCTATTCTGTATTGTTGATCTGTGCATCATGATGGAATAATCCGTTTTATTTGAAGGCAATAAACAAAATGATACAAGACTTTCCCAGTGTACTTTCCTTCACCCAGCATCAATGACACAAAGAGTAGTTTACATCTCCAATCTTATAACAGCTGTGAGTCTTCATCTCACTTTGTGGCACTCAAAACATACAATTATACATGATTGCACCTGCCAACACCCTCATTTACTGCTGAGTTCATTCACGCTGAACAAGTCTAGTGCTTTCTAGATGTTCAAGTAGAATGGAGGATTATGTTTGTTTGCAGGAGGTGAACTCGAGATAATCCATGTGTTAACAGCAGTCGGCAATGTCGTAAACTCAGAGATGCAAACGCAAACACATATCGAACCCATTCACGTCAAGTGTTACAACTATGTTGCTTCCTCACTTATTTCTCCTGGTCTTTCCCTTCACCCTGCCAGCCATGAAGAGAAACAAAACAACTCAAATTAAAAAAATGCTTGAAACTACAGATTTAGCTCACTCTTCCCCTGGGAGGGACTGCACAGAACAATCAAGGGAGACCTTAAGCGCAAGCAGGCAAGTCCCATCAATCTTTCGGTAGTTTATCAGCGCCCATTATTGGCCCCTGCTTGAAGCTTTGAGGTAAACTGCACACACACACCTTTACGCAGGCTCTCAGTTGTGGTGTTCATTTGATTCCACACTGTTAGTGAGGAGGCAGTCAAATAAAGAGGTCCGTAGATAAATCTTAATTGTTCATTATGTACAATAAAAAAGAAAGACTAGGCCAATCCCTGATGAAAAACTCTCTCTGGTTAGGGTGTGTGTGTGTGTGTGTGTGTGTGTGTGTGTGTGTGTGTGTGTGTGTGTGTGTGTGTGTGTGTGTGTGTAGGTGTTGTGCAACTACGACGTCAATGACTTATAAAGGTGTGTTTGTGTGCAAAAGGGCAAGTGAGTGTACGTCTTAAGTCTCCTTCAAAAAGTACAGCTAGGACAACAGACGTGAGACTTCAAAAATAAGTCTGGTTTTGAGAAGGGGCGTTGACTGAAAATACTTTGTGACAATATTAAAAAAAAATCCCTAATTGACCTCTACTGGCTGGTAGATGACCCAGACGTTTGGACCCACTGTTCCACACAGTTTGTGGTTAATCAGCGTAAGTGGACGGTATGGCACGAACTCTTGAAACAGAAATGTACTTACAAAGACTCACAGAGAGAGATCCAGACACACACAAAAAAAACAAAAAAACAACTAAAGGGAACTCACATCAGAACGAAACCTTTTGCTTTGAGGAGGGAACTGTGTTTGCATCTGTTCGAGGAGTTTGATGTCTAAATTAAACAGAGCCACACACTTTTTTCCCCTTCTCTTTTCTCTTCATGACACACCTGCTTCCTGGTGAAAACAGGAACCATTGTATTCTGTAACTGGCCATTTTCCAACAACCAACTGATGCAAGCACGTTACATTGAGCTTTGTGAGTCAAAGTACTCGAGCTGCACCCACCCGCCAGACCGGATGATGTTTGATTACCTGAGTCAGTGTAGATTACAGACCAAATCATCCAATAAAGAAAGAGCAATAAACATTTGAACAGATTTTTTTCCCTACTATTTAGTGTCTTCAGGTAGAACATTTCAAGACACGGCCCGTGAAGTGTGACCCACTCAAGAGCTCCACAAACTCCCATACCCCTCCTCCCTGCCTATCAGCTGCAATCCTTACAGTTTTTTTCCTTATCCTATTGAACATCTTCCTGTTCCATCTATCTCATCTTCAATCCATCCACCGATGCACCCTGCAATTGATTCTTGCGTACTGTAATACACATGGAGTAATATAAATTGCATGAATTGGTTTCCAGTTTCCAGTGAGGAACCAACAACTTGTTCCCCCTCCTCATTTTCGATTTCTCTCTTCATGTGTCAGCGTGACATTTCACAACTTCTCCAAATTGCCACAGCTCCCATCTGAACGAGCCGAGTTGCAGATGGGTCGAGAGTTCCGTGCGTGAATAGTGCTGCTGGGTATCGTGCTCTGTGTGCATGCATGTGTGTGTTTGTAGCCGTCAGGCCTCGTGGGAAGCTGCAGCTAAACTGATGGATGCCAAGGAAGTACAGAGAGAGAGAAGGGAGGGAGCAAGGGAGACAAATGCCTGTACTGCAGCAATGCAGGAGTAGCGAGGGAGAGGGATGTCAATGAAATGAAGAGAGAGAAAAAAAATGAAATGTTGACTGGAAAACAAGGCAGTACACAAATGTCAGAGGCATGCCTGGAGTCAATGTTTGCAACGCTAACAAGTTTATGCTGATTTTCATTCTGGGAGCGTTTCTGTACGGTGTCACTGTTTTGCTGATCTATCCACGTTGTACTGTGGTTATGACAATATCATCCTCAGCCCAACCTAGCAAAGACAACAAGCCCTGGCAAGGCAAACACTCCCTGCTGAGCCTCCCTGTCTCCTCCCTCCCCTTTCCCCCTGAACAAACAGCTCTGCCTCTGGAGGCTACATGGCAGGGAGGGGGACCTCTCGGGACGTTTGACTGGCTGCTCGCTCTCAGGTCTGTTGTTTCACCCCGTCGTGAACAACGCCTTGCTTGGACGACCCATGGCCGGTGTTTTCACTTCCCAGCAGCGTAATGTATACATTTCCTCTGTTCTCATTCGGCAACCTCCCTTCCGATGCCTTTCCGACTGGCCTGCTGCAGTATGTAAACACAGTCCGAGGGAAGCCTCTACTCATTTTTCACTGTACAACTACCCCCACCCCTGTGCAAACCCTGTGGCTGCCTTCTCCATTTCATATAGCCCAACGACACATAAACACGCACGCACCAACACAAAGCACATTAAACATACACTCGCTCCTCGATGCATGTAACTGCACAAGCACAGAAAGAAAGAAGAGGAGAGGAGCTAATGCACTGCTACACACAGCAGAAGGATTGCAAGCACTCAAGGAACAAATATCCTGTTCTCGTCATAAAATGTTCATCCTGTGCGAGCTTGCCGGTGGGCCCGGCCTATTTCCTGGTGAAAAATATACACTTAACCTTGAGCTGATCTTTTTAACATAATGCGACTGCTTTATTGGATTGTAGCTGGCTGTTCCTCAGGAATACCAAGTGCAAAGAGCGGTCTGACCACGGCAAGTTGGGGAAGAGGCAAGGACAAAGCGGCTGTGCTGAGAAGTCCTTGTCTCGGATCTTATGACTGGTCGTCATGTTCTAGTGGAAGGACACTGATATGACACCTTGTGCTGAGAACATTGCCACAGTGTTGAGCTAAACCTGATGCAATAAAGGAAGCTACTTAATTCCCACAACTCTGACATATATGTATACGTATGCATGTATAATAATTGGGAATATTAGTATAGATAGATAATCTCACCCCAAAGTCCATTTAGAAGCTACTTTCAATTATAGGATGATATGACCTTCAATAGAGGATAACACTCATTCATTTTTAAGCCAGCCAATGGTGATGAAAATGATGTGATATGAAAAGCTCCAGAGCACCTAATAAATGGTCCTTTTCAATTTCTGTTTCTAATGTCAAAGATGAACTATGAAACTGAATTACACTTTAATTTAGCAGATTTCAAAGTTGGTTAACAGAAAAGTAGGTCACTTTCACAGGAACTGAAGACTCCAAGTGAGATCCGTGATAACATGTGTAGAGGAGAAATAATATTCATTATATGTATATGCATTTTAGTATTCTGTTAACCTGTGTTAGGCCTTGTTAGCATGTCCTTGTGTATCTCTCTCATAGTGTGTGGAAGTGCTGTGGACTGGGCTCCCACTAAGGCACTGATAAGACACTACCTGTGAGGCCTTGTTATGTCTTAGAAGAATGGGCTGATTCTCAGAGAAGTGTGGCATGAGCCCGAAAGAGATTGTAACTTTGGTTCTGTTTCTTTATACAGGCAGTTCTGTTCTCTGTACAATACCATACGTGTACTGTGGTGAACTCATCTTGTACAAGATATTAAAATACTAGTTTGTGATTTAAATTTGTTTACTTGACTCATGATTTTCTCTCTCACTCTTAATTAATGAAATCTCCATGACGCATGTGAGATGTGTTCACCATTTCTTTTATTGGTTTGCACCTGTTCAAAATTACATCAACTTCAGCTATGTGGAAAATAACAGAGTACTTTCAACACCCATCCCTGGTATTCTGCAACACAGTTGATGTAATGTACCATGAACTTTTTCTGGAAAGCCCAACAATGTGATCAAAAACAGATTGTAACTAGAAATATTGCCTCACTGTTGAATACTTCCGCCAAAAAGGTCAAGATGCAGTTTACATCCATGTCTGCCCAGACTCATATCATATTTGTAGTGAAGACCTAATAGTAATTTCATAAAATCACCACAGTTTCGAGGTGGGCACCAAGATTAGTGTCACCAACTAAAGTATCCAAACTAATGTGAAATATGGTCACAATCTCCTCTTCTGTTCCTAAGACATGGCGTTGAATAACAGCCAGAAAAGTGTTTTTGCTGAACATTGTGGCGTCACATTGAAGTTAACCTTTGATCTTTTGAATATTATACATCATTACTTCTTCATTTTATCTTCCTAGACATTTGTGTGAAACTTTGTCATAATTAGCGTATGACTTCTCAAGTTATGGCCATAAATGTGTTCTGTGAGGTCACATTGACCATGACCTTTGACCACCGAATTCTAATCAGTTCATTCTTGAGTCCAAGTGGACACTTTTGACACTTTTGAGGGAAGAAATTCCCTCAAGGCATTCCTGAGCTATCACAATCAGGAGAATGGGACGGATGGATGGACAATCTAAGAACATAATTCCTCCGGCCACGGCTCTCATCAGTGCAGAGCCATAAAAATCAATCAAATCTAAAATTGAGGAAGAAATTAATTTAGCATAAATGTCATGCTGCTGGGCCCAGCAACAGACCTCACACAAAAACATTGATCTGTCAGACAACAAATTTGAGGTTGAAAGCACCATGAGTACCAGATTGTCAGGAAAGTGCATCAAACCAGAGTTTTTCACAAGCACCAGCTGTTGACGGGACGTCTGGACTTTAAAACATTTCCAGCTAGCTACTTTCGGCTTTTTGTTTTTTTTTCATAGTGAGTCCTCGTCCTAATGATGTAAGGTGCTTTGCATCCAATGGAGCAGAGCTTACGTCATGGAAGCAAAAGCTAAACTGTCACTCACTGCTTGTTGGTGTGTACGTGCTCATCAGTCACACAAGGGTAGGCAGGACAGGTAATGAGGCCGCACATTTTGACAACTTAAGTCTGACTGGTTTTCAGCTTCTTTCCGGCACACAAAATACATACATGGCTATTTGCTATTGCGAGCTGCTATTCACGCTGTTTTATTGCTGTGGAATATTGTTTTAGAACTCGTTTGTCTTGCCCGTCTACTATATATTGCTTTTAACATCAGTCATGCCTGTGAAAGGTATAAGCTAATATGTAACTTTCTTAATGTCTAAAAACAACTAGACCTATATATTTTGTTAATTATGCACTTACATTATCCCAAATGTTTCCAACAATGTTCAAACACAGAGAAATCTGTAATGTTAATCAAGGAAACGGTCCATTTCATTTGACACAGCAGTCACCCCCTCCCCTCCTTATGCTGTGAAGCAGCAGCTGCCCCCCAGCTCCCCTCCTGGGTCTCAGGCTGGTTACTATTTTATCCCAGCTGGACACTGTATGCATCTGCAAGTCAATTTAAGTATATTATAATTTAGATGACTCTAATTTAACTGTGTGGATGTTAAAAAAAAGAATAAAAAGTCCTTATGTGAGTCTTAGCATTATGCATGCACACATTACTATTCATTTCGTAAATTGCTTAGTGGAACATTTTTAATAAGTTTGCTTTCAGATCAAAGCCGCATGTCACAGAAACAGCTCGTTCTCCACTGGTACATGGCATATTGGATTAGCAAAACTTCCTGGTGTTGATAATCCAAATATATTCTTGTTAATCTGTTGATTTACGGGCATATTCAAGGTTTATGGAAAACTGGCTTCATATGGCAGCATGGACTGCATTATTTCAACAACACTGAATCATAGCAACAAAACCCCAGTGGAGAGGTTGCTTTGAACAGCGCAATTTTTGACTATGTTTTGATAGATTGCTCCTCTTAATGACTTTATTAAAAGGCTGGCATCCAGGGGCCTCATCAACCCTTTAAGCCATCCTCCCCCTAAATAAGCTTTGCATGCTAATCACCGGTAAACGGAAAATAATAGAAACAACAACCGATAACAATTAGTCAAAACAGGAACGAGTGGTGAAGGATTATTGCTGGTAGAGTTTTAGCAGCTGGAAAAATGCATGTAGACAAACGTGAAATTTATGCTGAATGTGGAGTCAGGCGCAGAAGTTCATTATTTCAGCATTTTAAGATCTCAAGGGAATAAAACTAACCATTAAAACAATTGCCACAGCTGGCAGCTTCTTAAGGAAAAATGACGCAGGTTACGCTGACTGCCAATACCAAACTGGTTAATATTGATCTAATATCTAAAACAATCTAAAATCTGGGCATGATGATCATACAGACATTTTCAGATTGACCTTTTCAAAAAACTTTAAAAACTGCAGTCTGGTGATGCAGGCCGGAGAGAGTGCTGACAATGCTGATGCTAGCTCTGGAGTCCTCTGGATCCACGTGCTGTCCACATCAATGAGCCACCCACACACAGCTCATCTAATAAATATTGATTTGCTATAGAGCCCATACAACAGAAAAAATCTATAATGTTCCAAAATGAAACACATCTAATATTTTCAATAATATACATGCAAACAGATGGATATACTAACCTGTGGAGACAGGGCAGTGGGAGGCTGGCTGAAGAGTGTTGAGTGGGCTGCTGACCGTAGGCCATGTGCTCTCCTGACAGTCTGACGGGTGAAAGGAGCAGACAGTACCTCCTGCTGAGGAGAAGACACACAAACAGATGGAAATATCAAGTTAGGGATCATCATCGTTAACTCAAAGTGGAAACAAAGTGTCTGGGATAACCATTACAACATGGAAAATGGCAGCTCTTGTGCTATTCTCAAAATAGGCAACATCAGGACCTTCAGTATGTTGAGCGACAAAGAAGCTTAAAATAATGATGCATGAAAGTGGTAGTTGTATTTCATTTTCTATTCTAGCCACAGACTAGTCACAGGGCAATTTCCTTTTGCTGCAATTCAAACACACCATGTGGTCGGATCAGAGTGTGCAGCAGCGGAGTCATATCATGTGAATTTCTCTGTGTACGCTGGGGGAAAGCGTGCGAGGAAGTCTCCACTGCTGCCACTGTCAGTCAGCGATGAAAGAGCTGGCCAGCCTGCAGCTGCTTCACACCTGAACCAGGATAAGCAGTGACTTGGTTCTTTCACTGTCAATGCATGATATTACTTACAAGCTGACTGTTATCATACTTGAGGAAAACCACTAAATATGATTGCTTTGATGTGTGCGGATGTGAGCATTTGTGTGTTTGTCTGGGTAGATAGAGGATTTCAACTCTGTGTGTGTGTGTGTGTGTGTGTGTGTGTGTGTGTGTGTGTGTGTGTGTGTGTGTGTGTGTGTGTGTGTGTGTGTGTGTGTGTGTAGGTGAGTGTGTGACAGAGGGATCACAGTAGACTGGAATGACTAAAATACTTTCACCTTCAAAGTTAGCGTACACACTCAGATGTTCTCCGCCTCTCAGCGTCGAGGAAAGATAAGATGGAGATAAAGCGGGATCCATTACAAACACTGAGAGCACCTTGACTCTACACAACAAGTGCACCCTGTGAAACACTCATATTAGATGCTTCAACGTGGACTTGTTTAGCCACTTTTACAGTACAATCAGTACCTTAACACTCCACCAACCTGCTCTCGGCTATGAGCAGACGGCGCTCTACGGTAAGCAACAACCACCAAAAAGGTCAGGCTTGAAGATTACATTTTCAAAACCATCCACTGCACCGGTGCATTTCAGAGACTTCAGATGTGTTGCTGTACAAAATGAAACATTTAAGGCCAGAATGTTTCTTAGTGGAGTGTGTTAACATGCTAACATGAATTTCTAATGAGCACAAAATACAGTACATAACCGGCTTATGTTCCTGAAACAGAGACATGAAGAACATCTTAGTGCCGCACAGGAAGGCTCCAGGTGGCCGCTCAATTCCAGCTGTGAGGCGACAAGGCCTAACCACTAAGCCAGAGTACTGCTGGTTAATGTCGGGTTTACATGAATTCATCAATAGTAATCACTGAATTATCATGTAATAAGAAGGCTTCCGCATGGCAATAATTCTCTAATGACATATCTGTCGTATCCTTTCTGCTATCAGGGCAGGGATCTATCAACGGGCGTCTGCTTAATACTAACCTTCCTTATTACACAACACTATTACCTTTCTTTTAACAGCTTCCAGCCTTGGTAGATTACATTTGATGACATGTGTTTTTTTCCTCCAGCTCTTGATGTCTACAACTGCAAGCAAGGAGACTGAATTCTTGAAAAAATATGTTGTGGACAGTTAATAAAACAGGCTGCCCATTGTTAATAACCGTATATGACACAGGATTCTTAACACACACTGAAGCTGCCCCCCAGGGAGGCCGATTTCAACGGTTGACCACCATCGCAATCCCAGAGAGGATTTTGCACCGAGGGTTTAAGGTTCTTTCAAACACAATGTCCTCAACATTAAGATGGGCAATGGACCTTGTTACTGCGATTGCATGTTGCAGCAGGATTATTGCCTCTCTCTCTTATCTATGACAAGTCAGCCACACAGCACCAACCCACAGGAGGGGTCCATGTTCAATACGCCAGATATTTTTAAAAAAGTGTCCTCAAAGTGCCAAGAGAGTCTCCTCTGTTCTGTTACTGAGGAGGAGGAACAGAATTTGTCAAATTGTTGACGCTGTGATGTGGGATATTTACTGAAGCTAGGTCTCTGCCAAGCAACCCAACTGACTCATTCTCATTCTGGCAGTGGACTCGAGCTGCAGCAATACAGTTACAGAATAATATGTCTGTACGGGTCAATAAGCTCCCATTCAAAAGGCACACAGTAGGGGTTATTTATTGTGAAATAAATGTGAGTTTAAAAATGGTCCACATCAAAAATCTAATGCTGTTGTTTTGGATATTTTGTGGAATTACATGGTTTATCAAAACAAATAACCAAATAAAATCATTTAATGAGTTTCTGTTCTTTTTTTGAGAAATTTTGAGATCATTTAGTAGTATTAGGGCTTGACACAAGACCACTAACCAAAATAACAAGATCCCCAGAGACCCTAGGAAACACGCAACCAACAACTGAGCCAACCACTCTCAGTACTGATGTTTCTTTATAGGGCAGAAACTAATGATTATTTTCAATATCAATTAATCTATCGATTGTTTTTCTCAATTAATCAATTAGTAGTTTGGTCCATAAAATGTCAGAAAATTATGAAAAATGTTAACTGTTTCCCAAAGCCCAAGTTGACATCGCCAAATTTCTTGTTTTGTCTTGACCAACAATCCACAACCCAAAGATATTTAGGACTAAAGAAACCAGAAAAAAATTAACCAATTGGTGATTAATTTAAAAGTTGGCAACTAATTCATAAATAGTTGTAGCTCTGCTTCATACAAACATTATCATACATCTTTTTAACTGAAAAGTATCTACTAACAGTTACAAAACACAACCGTGATTTAATGCCACAGCTGGAACTTTGAATAATTTCCTTGTAAAGCATAATTTTAATCTCTCAGGCATTTAAAATGTGACTAAATGTTCTTTGAACACACAGTATATTAACATATTTTCCACCCTTTAGTCTATGAGGTGTTTTCGTAGTATTAGCTGTGACCTGTCTGCACCACCAGGCCTGCGATCCAGTGATTGTCCGCCGTGTCTATATCTGTTGATTAGATAGTCAGCGAGTCAGAGAGGACAACAGCTGCTCCCACTAGATACCAACTACAACAAACCAAGTAGGACCATACAGAAATATGTACACACTCAAAACACCACTACAGTTAATCTCCTGGTGCAACAGCCCCAGCTGGTTAAGTCCCAACTGACAATACCTCTTCTTTGTGGATAAAACACAATAAGCAACAAACAGGGGAGGAGGGAGTTATTTAACACCAACTCAGGTGCAACAAACAGGAAAACATCGAATACTGTTACCTAGCCTGAAGAGGTGAATTAAAGTCGGAGTGTGAGACTTTTGTCTCCCCTTCTGGCAGTGAGAGTTATTTCAAAAACTCATACATAGGCTCTGCTGTAGCCTACTCTATCGCTACTGTTGCTGCTGTAAAACTGTGGTTAAATTGTTTTGAGCATAACACAATCCCCGAAAAATGACTCATTTCACGTTCAAAATTAGATCCACTTGGTCCGATAACATTTGAAAAGTCACTATTGAATTATTTTATCCCATTCGAATTAACGTAGAGCTAACCGGAGGCAAGCCATTCGGCCAGCAGAAGTCCGTAGAGTGCATGCTCTGCCCTTAGACCATGCGCAGTATTCATTCATCCAGCCAGTACTGAGATGTCAAACCCGACACCAGATTAAAAACTGTACAATGTGAAATACGGAGAGATGTCCCTGCCGCTGATAAAAAATTGAAAATTAAGCGTAAATTAATAAATAGGAGAAGGTAAGAAAAGTCCAAGACTCACTGCATGTCACTAGCCAAATAAGCAGACTAATTTGCAATTTCAGTTTTACCTCATTTGAATTGCTGAGCTTTGGACGGTGATTAAAGGCCCTGTGACTGGGCTAGCATATGAGTGGTGTGGTGAATGAGTCTGACTCAAAACAGTCCATTGTAAAATGTGCTAAGGGACGCAACACAAAAAAGAGAGGTAACACAAGTCTATGAAATTAATTTGCTACCATTTATGTTTTAAAAATAAGCATTTAACAGAAAAGGCTTTTTTGTGATAAATGTTGTTATTGCATCAATAAGATCCACTGATATTTAAAATATGTAAGGATGGTGTTACTTCAAAGGAAAGCGGCACTGATGCAGTTTCAGGCTTTCAGTTGTGCTTCCTCCTGTTGGCGTTTTTTCCCCACTGTGGAGTACAGCATGTTTAAGACTAACAATGTATGGATGCATGGGGAAACATTTTTTTCTTTATTTGAGATGATATAGCATGTATCAAAAGACTCAGACGGAATCATGCTTCATACTCCTTATCAGAGTGAGAAAATAAGGGGCCGCTGGCTGCCACACATTGATTTACTGATTGACTTATAGCACAGTGTGTCATTAGCTTGCTTCTGCTTATGGAGTCATCTCCATCGATCACAGACATGTCAAATGTAAACTCTGTGTGGTGCACAGCAAGCAGTCTTTTCATCAGGTCGCTCTTTACACATCATGCTTCACATGTTGTCAGTCAGCCGCGTTTGACACCTGAGCCAGATCCGCCTGATCCACAGCGACACATACTGGAGTGTTCACAGGAGGTTCGGAGCCAGAGCTAGACTCCAGTATTTTGTCACCTCTGCACATTCCCCATGCTCGACACCGATGTGATCCTCACCAGCCTTAATTACTGGAAACGACTCATCAGCAAGCAGCCAGGACACTCAGATGTCTCCTTATGCAAGTTATCTCACAGCTCAGATTGGGTAGTGGTTATTCCTTAGAAGTCACAGATGCTAAATTAAGTGAGTCTCTCTGCAAGATTGTGAAATTGATTGCATGTGTGTGTGTGAGTGTGCGTGTGTGTGTGTGTGTAAAGGCAGCATCAGACTGTGTCTTTTTTGCACAATCGACACAAGAGCCAATTAGCCTCTAAAATCTCATTTTAAAAATAATGGATGGATGGATGGATATAGTTGGTAAGGACTTATACAGCATTGACGACTCTGATAAGTCACCACGGGGTGAAATTCAATCAAATACAAGCAGCAACTCAAGCCTGAATATGTGAGAGGGAAACCAGTGGGAATATCAAATACCAGATACCTACTTTAAAATTGGCCAAAACAGCCCACGAGTCTAAAAATAATACTCTAAAATAATTCAACACACTTCAGCAGTAGATAAATGAATCCCAATGGAAAAACTAGGCATGCTTGATGTACACATTTGACCTCTCAGGTTGGATCAATCCAGAATCAATCTGACAATTATATCGATGAATGCTTATACACTATTAGACTATATTGAAAATGTCCTCTTCACTTTAGACCTAAGCCTGACACTTATGTCATCTTGTCCGTGGCTTTTTAAGGTAAAATAATAAACACTGGTTTATGAGTAGGACTGCAACAAGCTGCTCAGTCATAGAAATAGCATGACAGACGGGTTGGACAGGTGTCAGGACATGGCGTGCATGTGTGTTGTTAACCACAAGCAGATCATATCAGCCCAGTGCATGGGGAGGGTGCTGAGGGATAATTGCAGACAAATTAACAGGAGTGTTATTTGGTCCCAGTTCAGTGATCTAAGGGAGAAAACCAGTACACCAGATGGCAAATGGAGGCAGTCTATGGTGGCCGCTTTTACCTACAATACACCTCCTGTTGTCCCCATGTGTGTTCAATGCACACTCAATTCACTCACAGTCTGTAGGTCTTCTTTTTGTGAAGTGCTGCTGTCAGCATGCACTGCAAAACTGCTACCTCTTAATGACTCTGCACCACAGTGACCATTTATTGTACAATTTAAGTGATTCACATTCTGATCTGGTCATCTCTCCCCATTCGCTAATCTCTCTCACTCTTTCTCTCTCTCACTTCTTCATCCCGCCTTGCTCATTCACCCTTTCTGCATCTCCCTCACTGGCGAGGGAAAGGCAGTCAGCCTCGGGGAGATGGGGCGAAAGACGAAGGAGGGGGTAAGTAAGAGGAGGAGAAAGTGGGGAGGCTGCAGGCAATCACTAGCCACAGAGAGGAGAGATGAAGAGAATGAGATAGGAGTGGAGAGAGGAGAGTTCAATGAAATTTCCAACACATTAAGCACACCCTGTTACTCAGTGCCAGCACATGCAGGGTAAAGAGGGTGGGGGACTGCTGAGGGACCACTGGCCAATGAAAGTATTTTATAGCTAAGGAGAATTGATCCACTGAGAGGGGTTCCCTGGAAGGTCCCTTATCATGGGCAGATATACAAAGACAGAATCTCAAGGACAGATAGAAAATAATCTGCCAGGTATGCCGAGGGGATGTTAGGGACTCAAACTAACCACTAGACACAGACACTGAAACCAACAGTTGGCCTCTTCGTTCAAGGACATGTAGAAATTTCTGTTTGTGTTTGTGGGTGAACACGTGTGTGGTTGTGTGAGCTTTGCTGCAGGGGTGGACAAAAAAAAAAAAAGCTGCAGGGTTCCAGCAAACCAATACAAAGACAGATGGGGAGAAGGCTGCACAGTCATCGTGCACTTTCACCATTCAGAGAAATGTAGACACTCAGCCACACACGTGCATGATGCAAACATGTAATCCTCCCTTTAAGTGGGATACACACATATGCACAAACAGGGTCATGAAGGCGGGGTGTGCGGAGAGTGGGGTTGACAGCTCGGCATCTCCCGCTGTAGCACAGATGAATGGGCGGGCTGAAAACTGCCTTCATTCATTATGGAATAAGGCAACAAAGCAGCTTCATCCCCAGGTGTCATGGGGACTATAAGAGAGGAGAACAGACAAAGAAAAGAAAAAGCAGGGGAGACAACAGGACAGAATGGGAGAAATGCAAGGCAGCACAAAGCCCGATACATGCTTGAGAAAGAGTGCAACAACCATAAAAATATTTTTCTGATTTATTGCCCCAGGTGCCCCCCCCAAAAAAAAGCTCAGAAGGGCAGAGAGAGCAGCACCATCACTGTTATTGTTGGAAAGCCAGAGTGGCCTGGAAATGTCAGAACAAAGAATGCTGAGTTTATCAGACTTTTAAAGCCCTTGCTGTTCCAGCTAGCTTTTAAAAGGAGGACTTAAGGTCCTGTAAGCAAGAATGAAGTGACTGCAAAGAATTAAGGAAGGGCCAAAATGATTTAGAGACATGCTGCAGTGGCGAGGATGGAGACAGCCAATGGGTAATGAAAATGTTGGATGGAACGGTTAACTTTATCTCATAGAAAAGATACAAACGCGTCCTCTTAGCAGCGCAGATAAAGCTGATGATCAGCAGCATGGAGAGTAGAAGCGTGGGCGGCGTGAGGGGGAGGAAGCATGGGCACGAGAGAGAGAGAGAGAGACTGTGTGAAGAAGCATCAGAGAGGAGAGGAAGGACCAGGCAGGAGAAGATTCTGCCTGTGTATCTCTACATGTCTACTGGTGTGTGTGTGTGTGTGTGTGTGTGTGTGTGTGTGTGTGTGTGTGTGTGTGTGTGTGTGTGTGTGTGTGTGTGTGTGTGTGTGTGTGTGTGTGTGTGTGTGTAACCATTATAAAGCACTCATTCTTAGCATCAGTGAAAGCCACAAATAGCAAGAACCACCTACTGGCACAATGCTATATGAAAAGCCAAGCTGAATTATAATACTGGAACAGAAGAGAGCACATTTTCAATCTTTAAAAAGACAGCAGTCTATGCCAACAGTCACTATTTACACAATTACGTTCAAAGTCGAGCAACACAGCCAAAAGTTGTGTACATATACCGTATATATTAGACAAAATATGACTTACTGGCTAATTCCCAATCGTGGCTCTAATTCTACACACTCACCAAAAAAACCCATCTATGGGGGTGTTTGCATGTGTTTACATATCTGTGTGTCTCAGAATAGGAACTAGTGGCTTATAACAGCCAGCTGCTGCATGAGCACATAGGACAACTGTGTCATGAGAGTCTCACTCTCACAGGCCAGATCCGTCCTCTAATAAACGTACTTGTTCTGGCCTCCTGACGAAGAACGCGTAGAACGGCATCACAACACTGCAGCTCAGTTTGAGCTATATGGCGAGCCTGTGCTGTAATTCTAGTCAAGCTCATCAATCAAATGTTTACAGGCCTGTCATCTCTCTCTCTGGTGAAACTGAGGCTTACGTAGCGGGGTTAGCAGGTTCCCCTCAGGACGTTTCAGTGTATAAGACATTGCTATATTAGAGAAACAGAGATGGCCAGTAGTATGATAGGAGGCAGTGATTTTCCCAGATTTTCCCAGCTCTTTCACTAACAGCAGCACATCATGCAAACACATACACATACATACATAAATTACCAGTTTAGCAGAAATGTATTACATAGCAAGACTACCAATGTATAACTTATGTAGAGTAAATGCAAATATTTTTCATTGCAGCAGCACAGACTCTTCTTTCTGTGCAACACATTGCACTGCTTCTATTCTGTGATCACAGGTTGTGAAATTCAAAACCCGGTGTCAGAAATATACTTCAAGGGTCATGTGCGTGACATGAATGCTAACACCATGTGTTCGTGTGATTTCCCAATAAAGCGATCTCTCCTCATGTCAGCTATTACACTGTTTTTTTTGGCTGATTAAGCACTTCATTTTCATTTTAAAGATTCATGGTATCTGATTTTATGATTAGAAGGCAACAGGATTAGCCGTACCACTTGACCGAACACTTGCCCTCTCACCTATGTCCTTCTCATACCGTCTCAGTATAGTGCAGTGCAGCTGTAGCAGTGTGAGGGCAGCGTGTGTGTCATTTCCACTGCAACCTCACATGCTGATCCGCAGTGTCATGACTGTGCTTGCACTCAAAACTTTATGCTGCTGCTTGCATGTATTATAACCAAAGTGCTATATGGTATTTAGCACTTTTCACTCTTCAGTGCAGCCACATATAGCTGGTTAAATACAGATTTGTAAGCAACTGTCTGGGAAAGTGTCAGCCTTCGAATTTGTCATCAAATTATATAATAAATAAATAAATATATAAATTATATTCACAATGGATCAAATGACTATGTGTAATGTAAAAGGAGTCACAGGTAGTGAGTAGCCACAGCAGGCAGCTGTTATAAGCCACCAGCATTTAGTGGCCGAAATGCCAGATTTTTGTAATAAGGAATCGACTAAAGCTAGAGGCTAGAGTAAATACTGGGCTTGCATCGATAAGGTGGACAGAAACATAACCTCAAATGAAGGGTAGTATTGATTAGTGTCTGCGGGATGTGTAAATAGGCAACAGTTGACTAAAATTATCACCATAGCAACTTTTTAAAAGTGCTAATATGTCAATGTTGCGTTCACCACTCATTGTGCTGCCTCCAAGTGTCCAAAAAAACACAATTAGGGTTGCTTTAACCTGCCATGGTCACATCACAGGTCCTGATGAGCCATGACACAGTGAAATTCGACAGTAATGTGCCCCATTTTGATTTAAAGATACGCTCTCATGACTTTAGCCCCCGCCCCACAATCTGAGAAACACAGTGGCCATTATTTTGATCAATGAATTCCAATCTGTTCCAATCTGTGCAGGAGGCCAAGTGTGGAAAGGAGCTCGGCTAAATCTTACCTTCTCTGAAACCCCATCACCCCTCCTTAGACAGACAAAACGTATTGTGGTGTGTAGAAAGATGTCAGTTCAACACAGGGTGCAGAAATACCAAGTGTCAATAAAGTAACTGCAGTATTACACCACTTTATGGCGTTTTTGTGACAAATGGTAAATAGGCAAAGGGAAAGATTTTGTAAAAATTACACAGCAACAGCAACATTCCTCAAAATACATTTCAACAAAATGATGGTTTTGATTTATATACAATTCAGCATCAAAGCAAGTATAAGTATGAAAAAACGCCTCATAGGCAATTCAATAATTCAAGACAGGAATGAAAACTGCCACTGCCTGTGCACCGTAGCGTTACATTCGTTGAAAAGTGCCAATTGAATGGCAGGGAGTGAAGAGCGCGGCGGGCAGTGTAGTGGCCCAATAGCCCAGTTGTGAGGATGACTTTCTACTATGCACACGTCTGCACACACAAAATGTTGTATCCTGCTGGAGGAGATGATGTCAAGAGCAGAGGGCCGATTTTTTGCATAGGAGGTGGCGAATAGGAAACAATGAGATAGTTAACCTTCAATTCTCTGTTGGAAAAAGGACATTTTCTGTGTGCACAGTGTTACCCAGGCAACAGCAGCACCAGGTCTTTCATGAAGCTCCAGGAACCTGCATATTTCCCTTCTCTTCTTGCATCAAAATCTGCCTCTGTCACACACTCTGTGGCCTTAATTGTCAGCAAGCAGGGTTTCTCACATCTTGCTAATGACTTGGATTTACAGGACAGCACACTGTAACATTAGAGAGTCCTTCTGAAACTCAAAACAAAAAAGCACTGATAATAGTGTTACTGATAATAGTGTTACCATTCATCTTCCACTCCCATGTTCTCCCTCTATCCCCTCTCTCCATACCTATCCTTTATTGTCCTGCCATACCTTTGTCTTTCCCATCCAGTTCATGTCCAGGTTGGGATTTCCCCTGGGTTCCCCTTAGGACCCGGGTAGTTAAAGCCTCTGACAGTGCGAAAGCTCAGCTGGAGGTGCATCACTGATTCACTCTGATACTAAACTCAACTCTTCTGCCTCCTCACTGCTTAACTCGTTTCTCTGGGAAAACAGCAGCCAAGCTGATGCCTGGTAACTGGCTGAATGACAAGCTTTTGATCTCCATGCAGCGGCTGCACGGAGGAATAACTCTGTAACCTTTCGCTGACAACCACATAATTGTCTTCTGCTAGCGTATAACACAGACGTTTTGGAGCTTCGTCACAAAAAAGGAAGCAAAACACCACGCCACAGCAAACAGGGTGAGAGGAATGTGCATCAGCTGGGTTTTTTTAGGCACTTTCTTCATTCTCACGACACTGGAGAAGAGAACAGCCCCACCCATTCTTAGTTCAATACCCTGGAGACAACCGTTACACTCTGTCACCCACATTAGCAGCAGAACAAGGAAACAGCTGAAAACCAAAACATTCAAATAATGTAATATAGCTGCCACGAGCTGGACATGTGACTACGCCTAAATACCTGAAGAGCGACATAATGGAGTACAGTTATACAGAGGCGGACGTATTCGCATGCCTCATACACGCTGCCAGTGGGTCACGAGCTCCCACTTGTACACAAAAGCCTCAAATGCTCCCACCGTCAGACACTGGCCTATGAAAATTTTAAATCTGCGCTTGTGTGTCTGTCCAACTCAAGACTCTTTGCATGCATTAACATATTTTCTGTGTGTGTGTTTGTCTGTGTGTGTTTGTCTGTGTGTGGCATTAAGCGAGGCTGAGTGATGTAAGTTTTAGGAACACAAAGGGTTTGCAGACGCCTATTCCGTGTTGTTTCCAAAGCAAAACCGGGATGGAGCTGTATTTAGTCTAATCTCGAAGGACTGGGTCGACTCAGACATCTGCAACCGACAGAGAGGAACAAGCTTGTTTCAAATTGGTTTTTCCCAGCCTGCTATGGCAACGCAGTCCAGACAACTAGATGTGGAATGTAAATACATACTTTCACTTAAAGTAGCCCAGAATCCTATCCTGTTCAATGTCCTCTCTGATCACAAAGCCAAATCCCAATGAGCATTGTCTCCATGGAAATTCATTCTCCAACAAAGTCTCCTCTCCACCATCTCCTCCATCCTATTTATAGAGTGGTGGAGGGCTGGCTAGCTGGCAAAGGATGAGTAACACTATAGTGAGAATGGAAGTGTCTAGTATATGCACCTCTCCATGCTGCCTGTCTTTCTTCCTCATAGATTCATTTCAAATCAAAGGCTTGGAACAAGCGTTCAGACAAACAGCTGACTAACAATCCCCCAGTCATAAGAGAAAGTAGGTTTTGAGTATGAAGCTGTGAGAGGCCTGTGCGTTTCGAGCTGATGTGAGGCCTGCAGGATGCACACACAAACACACACTAGAGACACAGCAGGGCCATTGCTAACCTTGTCTGGCAGAAGGTCGTGGGAGTCTGTGGTCCGTTGCTTTTTTTTTTAACCTCTGTGTAGAATGAAGAAGAGAAAACCGTTTGAGGTTAACAGCTTCTCCCTCAATCTCCGTCAAGAAAAGGAAGAGTGGCCAGTGAGTGCATGCACAAGCACATGCACAGGAATGAATAAATAAAGCCACATATGTTTCTAATTCCCCCTCATAGGTATGTGAAAGGCCGGACTTGCAAACCTACAACATACCTGCATTCTCGGCCTACTAAGTGAACAGCAAAGAGTCTGAAAACACAGTCTGAGCTCAAGGGAAAAGTCCTCCCCAATCAAGCTGACAGAGCTAATGAGCAATAGCCTACATGAATGTCATGCTTGTTACCGCAGTGCAGTTGCACATAAAGATGAGCTCCTACAAATAGTACGGTATTAACTCAATGACCGAGAACAACAATTATGGCTGTCGGCTTTCATTAACAAAACACACTCACCCCCAATAACCGCTAAACAAGAAACCACGAGTCGCCATCATTTTAATCAAACGCTACCATACCACTGCACTGCTGCTGCTGTTGTTATTATTATTATAGGATATCCCTTCCCGATTTGATGCCCTGATACAATTGTGACTTGAGCGTTAAGTGCTCTTTTAATCCAAAACACAAAAGAATTTCTGAATCTTTCGCGCCTGGCCGTCACGTCGGAGACCTCATCAACAATGGATTACAGCTGCAGGGCTATTTACATAAGCAATTTACTTACTGCTCTGCTTCCCGGAGGTGCCTTTGAGAAGAGGAAAGATTGTATCTCTCACAAATCGTCCCCCGTTGGACCTACCTTCCTGACTTTCACACACCAGAAGGCACAACACCATAATATAAAGCGGGGGCACAGTGTTTTAGACCATAACGGATTCAATAACACATGTAACCTGTATGTTCCTTTTCTGTAGTCAATACAGCTGTGTATGTCTTTTTAGATTTATCTCATTCACTCAGGTGCAACGTCAAGTATAAGTGGAAGTATTCATTGGACCATTGCTGTAGACAATACACATTGTGAGATGAGAGAAATTAGCTGTAAAATAGGTAGCCTTTCCTTTAATTGTCATTGCCATCAATGTTGCAAATTAACAAAGCTGCTTTATGCCAATTTACAGATGTTTTTGCATCAGTGTGATGAAGTATTTTTAACAGCAGGTTGAATTTACATGTTACACAATATCACAATATTTAAGTGCTGCAACGGTTAGTCAATTAAGCAATTAGTTAATCTGCAGAAAATTATCTTCCCATTTGAATAATCCATTAATCATTTCGAAATCCATTAATACTGAAATTTTCTCACTCCAGCCTCTCAAATGTTTATAGTTTCTGGTTTCTTTAGGCCTTAATTACAGTTAAAGTGAATATATTTGGGTTATGGACTGTTGGTCAGGACAAAGTAAGCCATTTGACATCGTTTAAAGAAATGGTGATCAACTTTTTGACATTTAAAAGACAAAACAACTAACTGATTAATCAAGAAAATATTAAACAAACACATTCAGCATCACAATATTCATCTGTTTATATGCACTAACTGTACACTGCTGTCATATTGTGTTGTAGCAAGGAGACATGGAAAATGGATTACACTAGACACGAGATGTAGAGCTGCGTTGATACCGTCCTGTCTGCCACACAGTCAAAAACATGATATGATAATTTGACTTGCAACATTTGCACAATACTTTTCTAATAGGATTATCCAGTCAAAATCTCTTGTCCACATAGAAATGCAGCATACCATAAAAGCGACTGGTTGGAATGAGGCTTCCTCTGAAATGCTGAGGAAGCAAAAAAAGAACCTTAATCCCTCCAACCATCCCTCTACAGAGTATTTGACCCCTCCCCTCCCTCTTCTCATGACCTCCCATACAACCTCAGCTCTCTGTAACAGGCGAGCTCATTCCACATGTGTCTCCAGTCATTGATCCACTTGTGCTTGATATAGGAGTTAATTAAAGAAACAGGGCTCAAAGCTCAAACCCTTGATTCATTTAAAACAAGCTGTTCAGCAGTCAGAGGCGAGCTTCCCATCAACAGCAAATTTATTAGAGTCAGACCTTGTAAATCTGTAAACAGCTTCACATGTACACCAAAACACACATTATGAAAAACATGAGCGTGGGTTAAGATTGAGCTTGCCACGACTTGTTTGAGACTCCTGGTGCCTGTCCCTCTGGTCCACCTAATCATTACACATAAAACAATTGGACTTGAGGGCTTAGGGTCCATTGTTGGACAGAGGTGTACACCCGTGTTTGTTTTCTCCATGGCAAATCCCCAGCGTGCTTGTGTCTAGCATGGCACTGCAACAATCTGGGTAATTACAGTGCAAACAAACCGGGCACCGGGCCGAGCAGAGAGTCTTGCTTTCTGGGGCTCATTGACTCCCTGGATGTGCTCGGTGTCTGATCAATCTCAGTTAAGGCTTGGTTCTTGACTTCCGGTTGTGTAATGAAGTTGTCACAAGCATCATTCAGAGAATACAGCCGGCTCATTTCAGGCAGAAAGCAGGCTGGTGTTAGAAAAGCAGATATGGTTTAGTTATACTTTTTGGTAGTGAGCACGAACATGCCTTGAAGCTTCTAAAGAAAAGAAGAGAAAATGAGAGAGAACAGCTGGGCCCATTTCCTACTAATGTGCTATGTTGTTTGTGGCATTTTTCTGTCCCCTGTCCCCATTTTTTGTCATGACCTTGCAGACTGCGTGTTGTCTCTGAACAGCTGCCAGGAAACCACAAAGGACCCCTCCACCTGAAAACCAGACTGCTCCGTCAACCTCACTAATATAAGTATCTTCTGTTTTAACTGTGTAGATTTTCCTGATTAAGGGCATGCTAGACCTCATTAAAGAGAAAATGGTTATTCAAGATGCTTTTCATTATCAAATGGAGGAGCTTTGCTCATTTAGCATAGAAACACAGTAATGTATTAGGGAATTTAGAGGCCTGTCAGGATCAATTAATAGCACAATAAAGTGACTGTACATGTACTTTACAAACTCAAAAAAGTGGATTTAGTTTTGAGTTCATTTTTAAAACTGGACCCTTTGCAGTTTAAATTCAGGCTTCATGAGTTGTATGTGTTTCCTAACTCAAAGAACATATGTCTGTGTATGTGATAAATGTAATGAGATGAACCATCTGTCTGTCATCTTTAATCACTATTTTACCTCACGGGGCAGCTGGATTTGGTCTCTAATTGGTTCAAACCACTGGTGGTTCAGACACAAGCGCATAACTTGAAGCCTAACAAGATGGATTCTCACGTGATCTTGAAATGTTGTGATGCCTCATGAATCCACCAAGGTAAACGTGTTGTCATGGGCTTCCACAAAATATAAAACAAACAAACCAGGGCTCCCTAAAAACATTAATCTTTAGCAACATCAGAGATCAGAATTTTCAGATTAGTTTAAAAACACATTTCTAGGAATTGAGATAATGATACGTCATTATGCTACTTTGTCAATAAACATATATCCATTTCCTTTGGAAATTGAATTTCCTTTGATCATGAGAGTTAATGATGACAAACCAATTTTTTGCTAAAATCTTTTTGTCAAATCTTCTTTGATCATTGATGTGCTCTTGGTAGCGTGGAGTATATGTGTGCAACTTTAAACTGGCACTATTGTGACGACTAACTAATGCATGCCAACCACCCAGGGTAAAAAAAGGAGGAAAATGTGAGCCAATGCTAAAAGGAAACAACAAACAGCAGCCTTCTTGGCACCACGCCTCACTAAGCCACCATGGAGAGATAATTCCTCTCAAGTCGACACACACTCCCACTAGCCACAATGACCTCGACGCGTGGATGATGTCACAGCTCCCCATACATCCTGTTTAACCATGACCAGCAAAGCCCTCATTTCCCTGGTAACCCAACACCCGTATGTTTCCCCGCACAGATAAAACTCTGAAACGCGTGCAGATTTCCTTTCAGCAGAGCCGCCTCAGAGACCGACTGGGCTTTATCAGGGGAGATACTGGCACGTATTTTAAAATCACCAGGGAAAAAAAAAAAAAAAAAAGGTGTAACAAACTTGAAAATGTCAAGCGCTCTTGCCATTAACCCTGTGCATCGATCCAGCAGGAACAAAAGGACTACTTATGAGCTTAAGTGCTATTAGCTTTGTTTAAATTTTGCCAGGGTCCCTCTTTGATAGTGAACTGTTCAGTAATTTGCATGCTTTATTTTTCTACCAGGGATTGTCTCCAGTTAAATGTTTTATTTTTGGTTAAACTGTAACATAATGAAGCACATTTGTGTCCTTGAAAGCCTGGTTATTACTTCTTCCTCTAACAGAGTTTATAGGTGACTTTTGTGTACCGAAAAATCTTACACAGTAATTATACACAAATCAGTTGTCAGGGAGTTGACAGAGAGATCTTATTCAGATGTACTCTTTAAAATTTTGGCGAGCGCTGATACGGCCATTTTTAAAATGCTGGAAGCAGCGCCGCCACGCATGAAAGTTAGTTTAACCCTTAAATGAGCGTTTTTTACCTGCATATCTGCTAATTTAGCTGCAAACAGGGTGAAAGCTGTCTGGAGTTTCAAAGCCAGGGGTGTTCTGTAGTCAAACGTATGCAATAATCATTTCAGTTCTGCTGCGAGTGAGATGGGAAAGCTGTAATGAGGAACAGTCATGCTTACCCAGTTCCTCCTCAGTGAAAGAGCTTGAGCCTGAGGCCGAGGGAATCCTCGCATCACAGAATCCCAACATTCATCTAAACAACTTTTCCGCCATTACTCCACCAATAAAAACAGGATTCATTCATACATAATGACTGCTAATTAAGAACTACCTCATTATAGACACATGAGCTAGTTTCTTTTCTCCTGCTGCCAGCCTTACGATGATGCCTCTCCTCCTGCTGCCCTGCTTTGATATGATTGTTTTCTGCTTTTCACTACGCAATTGTAATTCATGGGTCTGTCAGATTCAATATACCATATTGTTTTCGATATCCAATAAAGCAGTGCAATATAGATAAGCAAGGCTGGAACACTAAGCAGAATGGGAGAATACAGCTCTATTGTGGGGATGATATGAGAAGCTCTACACACAATAATCTGATATCTGGTTTTTACCTTCATTAGGACACAAAGCCTGTTTAATCTAGTGAGTGTGCCTGCTGTATTTACTGTATATCTGCAGCTCAGAGACATTTAAATGAGAGTATCCAAACAGGTAGGGGTTACCTCTCAGTTAAGGTACAGCCAGGCTCAAATTTGCAAGGACAAATTTACTGATAATGTGGGCAAGCCATAATGAGTTGCACACAAAGGTTGCTGGGGCTAAACAGCATGCTCACAAGTTGAAAATTATACACCTATCAAACACTTAAATGTCACTTTGCACTGTCTGTCAGTGTGCTTGCACTCAATAAAGCCAGCGTCCCTCCCACTCTGCCACTTGCATTAATTCATCATGAACATGTGTAAACAATCAATACTCCCTGAAGGACAGGTCAGCCACGCCCACCCTCTCACCAATTAGCTGAATATTTTGCATCTAACAATATGGACTCTGTGTGACAAATGCATCTTGTCCTCCTTTTTCACTGAAATGAGTAAGGAGTGAATTTGAGAGGAGCCAGAGGGGGGATAAGTGGACTACATTTTAATAAATGCCTGAAAGACATGTGTGTTAAAAATGCTGAAAGCTTGAGCAGAAACACACAAGTACACTAAAAGGTACAATATACTCACATCACCTCCATTTGCAATTAGGCCGTCCTATGTTAAGGTCTTCTTGCCAGCAGATATAAATTACTCTCTCCCCTCATTTTGTTCCGCCATTGGCCTTTTGTTGCTGCCATATTATTTTTCAAGGTTTTATGTAAATCAGGATATAAAACCTAATAAATAAATAAAACATTATTTTCAAGTCCAAAAAAGACCACATTAACACAAAGTACAGTATCTAAACTGCAGAGTTAATAGTCAGATGATAACCATTAGCAGAAATATATTTATCTGTTCAGATTTTGGCAACAGACTTGTAGTACAGTGCAGTGGTATGGCACGTGTGTATGTTAACACAGCCATAACCATGCTGGTTTAGGTTTTGACCTAGTGTCCCACACAAAATGACAGCAAAACCTAAATGTGGAAAAGCTTTCACATAACTGTCAGATCAGCTAAATCTGCCAGGTCTAATTCTCACCGTTCATTTAGAACCCAGCGTTGCCGCAGATTTGTTTTGCTGTCACAATAATGAGCTCAGTCCCAAACCGAATAGCAACAAAGGCTGTGATGCTTATGACCTTCAGGTTGTGGCAGCGGCCTCACCTGCCCTCCTGGCAGAGGACGACAGCAGCCCGACGTCCCAGAGATGAGAGGAGGTAACCAAGCGTCGCCGCCATCCATCATCACATTACACACGTTGGCCTAGTTTAATGTCCTTTTCAGACTTGACTGGAGGCACGCTGGGCCACACAGAAACACGGGAAGTGACTAATTAGTCTATGCCAACAGCCGAGGTTCACCAGTCATTTACCACTTCAAGGGTGAAATCCCTTTCGGAGTACTAATGAGGACTTTGTCCATCACAATAGTCTCATCCATTACAATTCTACAGCATCTCTATAATGAACAGTAGATTACTGAGGCATGTGGCCTCGCTGTCAGTGCAGCCAATCAGTCTAGTAAGAAGTCAAAGCATTAGAATAATAACTGTACTGTATATACCAACACAGAGACAGATGGGGAGAGAATTTCTTCAGTAAGTGTCTAATACTGAATCTATTCACCTTCCAGGACAGTTCTTTTGACCACAAGGCAAACAGCTGGTGAGCGTGAGAGAGGGCGCAGTGCTAAGCAGGTGCTGTAATGTGATGGGCTCAGACAGCACAGGGAAATTAAAGTAAGAAAGCACTGGGGAAACTGACATACACCAGCACGCCTCTGGAGATACAGGAGAGTGATGGAGAAGGAGTTTTTCTTCCTTTGCTCATTAATTGGTTGAAAATCACCTTCTCTATGCAGCCATATAGTGACAAACTTCAACCGCTGTTCGAGGGGCATGAGTAAAAATACCTGCAGTAGGAGGTTGTTCTCACAGGATAACATGCAGTTGGAGTGTCACAGGCCATTGTGTGTTGCAATGTGATTATGATTATACAATATCCACCAAATTAAGTATCTTTAGTTGATGGGATATAGATACACTCCAAGAATGGTTTCTCTTAAGCTGCTACAGCCGTGTATTTGCACTACTTATTTGTTTTTTTTTAGAACAAACTGAACTGTGAGGAAGCCCATCTTAGGCCTCACCATCTCACAGACCTGTCAACTTATTCTAATAGAAACAGTGTGATAGATGACAAAAACCCTGTAGAAAAGGAGAGTGTCAAAAAAAGGGGGCCTCTGCTGAACAAATGCAACACTCTCAATTGGAGTACAGAAAGCTCGCCAGGTCAGCCGTACAACTCCCGAACCATAGCCGACATTGAAAATTGCCCTGGCTCCTGCACCATGTGCTGACAGGAGTTCTGTCAGAAGCACAGTCACTAAATCCATCAGTATTTCATCACTGTGCTAAGATGACAACACACGTACTTGTTATTTTTCTTGAGTGTGACAATGCATGACATTTTCACTACCATGAGAGGCCAGAAGAGGCACTGAGACGTGACTCTCACAGGTAAAAACGCGTCTGTTCCATCTTTTCTTTGAGGGTGCAACCTTCATGCTGGTCATTAAGGCCCAGGACACGGCTACCTTGTCTGGGATCACAACTCGATGAAGATAATAAGTGTACAGTTGGGGCACAGTGGTGGAAAATGCAAAAACAACACGACTGCGCGCTCAATTTACCAGCCAATTTGTTCCAAGAGAGTAATCTAAAAGAAGAGAGTTTTGTTTAAACCAGGTAGTAAAAAAGCAAATGTGTACCTCTGGCAGGGTGAGGGGGAAAAAAAGAAAGATAAACCCTAAACAAACTGCATCATTTCACAGGCTACTTGCATCGTTAATCCATCTTTGAGTGCACTGTTTTGATGTAAATATGAAAGATGTTAAATGTGTCCCAACAAGGCGTTGCTTGGCTGCAGTTCAGCTGGGTTTCTAAAGCACTAATAACCGGATAAATTTGGTTTGATAAAGAACGAAGCATGATATAAAGAGTGACTTGATAAGGGTAAGGTGTTGAAAATTGCTCAATACAGTGTGCTCTGTTGTAGTGAACATGTTCTATTATCTGGAAGAGCTTGTCTGTCAACTGCAGGGTGTTTTCCCCTCAAAATGCACCCCCCCCCCCCCCCTCTCCTGGTTTGGACGAATCAGGAACCACAATAATTCTGAGCACGAATCATGCCTTTCAGTATCTTGTGTTTCTCATTTGATGTTCAAATAATCAATTGCAACATGTTTACTATGCTTTAAGTCCAGCTTATCTTTCAACTTGATCCCCCTTGCCTATACACAAAAATGAGAGCAAACAGCAGTAAAAAGGACACACTGCTTTACTGAGAAAACAAAAGGAGCAACGGGGCCTCATTTCTGCTAACTATTCCCAATGCAAACAATACAAACACACAGGTTACAAAGTCTAGATTTTACTCTATTATAGTGTCATCCAGAAGGGCAAATCTATTAGGTGAAATGCAGTCATTTTGTCACAAGAAATGGGCCTAACTAAGATAAGTTGCCAGCCACTGAAGGAGAGGGAACTAACATGCCTGCTTGGTGATATGAGATTGCTTGTCTCTCTGGTATTTCCTGTTCACTGCTCTGCAGCCCACTATCTATAACTAATTCACATACTAAAGTAAACGACAGTCAGTAGTGGACTGAACTTCTCTGTTACGGGACGAGACGGCCTGAAAGCTTTAATGTATCTGTGTCGGTTTCTGAGAGATTATCAGTCCAGGCTTACCAAAAACGATGCAAATTAGTGATATTTCATTGAGAATTTTTAATGACTTTATTCTATACACTATAGCTATTACATAGTATTATACTGCTAATCTGATTATGACAACTTGATAGCTCCCAAGCCCTGAAATAGGATCCTCTCATGTGTGATCCTCGCCTAGGCTTCTTCTTTTCTTTTCTTTTTTTTGCTTCTTTTTTCCTTAGAAATGGCAGAACAGCTTTACCTGACTTCTTTCTGACTAGCACTTCGTACAAAGTTTATTCATACAGCACTCAAAAAAATGTACAAGGTAAGACCCATCCTACTCGTTTGACTTGCTCAGTAAGAAAATCTTTATCTTGCGAGGCAGCTGGACTCACGAGATCACATGAGAATCCAAGTTGTTAGGCTTGTCTGAACCACCGGTGGTTCGGACCAATCAGCATCACAAATCCAGTGGACCCACAAGGTGAGACGGTCACCTGCCAATTATTTTTTTGAAAGTGCCCTTTTCCAAACAGCTTCCAAAGACAATTTCTCAGATGGTTCAGTGTAACAAACTGATAGAAAAATTTAATACAAGACTGAGGCAAAGACCAAGTTCAAAAGTCAAGTTACTTTTAATTCTTGCAAGAAGGAGCAGATCAACAATACACAACCATCCCCGATGGGTCATATCATCTGGCGCATCAGGTTACCAAAATCTCAGGATGTAGTTAAACAAAACCTGAGATTTCACTTCTTATTGAATCTTTGTATGCTGTAATAATTGGAAACTAAAAATTACAAGATGACACATTACCCAGGCCAGCTGATATGCGAATATGGAAAATCTAAGCATAAACACATGCAGCAGGAACATGAACAAATATCCAGTCAACTGATCAAACATTTTTGTAACCATATCTCTGACTGATTGAAATTCTATCATTTCACTTCGTCTCAAATAGCCTAGCAAGAGTGTATTAAACCCCACAGGAAAACTCCGATCAATTTTCTCACCCACTAAAGAAAACCCTCTAAATTGCACTTCATGCCCATTAAGATTGCCTCTACGCTACAGTAATCTTATATCAATGAAAGTATGGAACAGTACAGCTGCATCAACTGATGATTATGAAGATTCATCTCCTACAGATGTACCAGACATAATATGATAAGATCTGAGAGCAGACTTACTGGTCATCATAAACCTCTAATGTACTGAATAGCTGCGACACTTTAAGTCCCCTATTCATCAGTTTATAGGCAGTCTACAAACATTTAATGAATGTTTATAGCTCCTTGTAATTTAGTTGTAAGCAGATTAAACCAAAGTGTTAAATATCCTCACAGGAGACAACAATACATCTGTCAATCATTGGACTCTGAAATGAAGAATTAACTCATTAATTAGCCCAGACCCCATAGATGACAGCTATTGTGACATTCAATTCATCATTTCATGTCAAAATGTTTTGTCCTTGATACAATGCACCTGTTTCCCCCTCTCGGTCATACATGTAGAAGTAAGATCATGAATGCAAATCAGAAACCGGTATAAGCACAGGATTACATTAATGAGACCGCCTCTGAAGACAGGTTTGTCAATCAGTCAACCATCTTATCACCTTTCTAGCAGACAACAGCCACGAGTTGACAGTCATTCTCTTATCGCACTAATCCGGATAACTTCAGCACTGAGCCCATGAAGCAGCAGCAGGGATAAATTAGTTTACTCCTACACTGATTGGATTAAAAGCCAGGAGTGGGCCTCGACCCCTTGGCCCCAACTACTACAGCCCCCGACTGCTCAGCTTTAATGAACGTGTCGGTTTAAATGGAAAAACAGGAAACATGATTGGATCTCAATCTGAGGAGCACTCTCTGGTATCATTTTGTCTCCAATTTGGCCATGAAATAACATACTTTAGGTGAAACATATGAATACTGACTCGATATACACGTACTCTAGAAAAGCCCGCCTTCAACCTTTGATTTACAACCCTTTTTACAAGGACTGTTTATTCGCAATGATTCAACTCCCCTGCCACACTTCAAGAGAGCAGCATTTTATATGACAGCTGACTCAATAGTAATCCGGTGCTGGTTAAATGTGAGCCTCTGGAGCCCACGGTCTGCTTTGCTTCCCCGGGGAGACGACCCATCGTGACTGCACCACCTCTATAGAAGCAGCAGTCAAAGTGATTAGCCTGCTCACTGCAAAAAATTGAGCTCCAACCAGCATACTTTTGTCTTTTGAGGAACACGTCCCCCTCGCAGACACTACATGCCTAATGACAACTCATAAGTAAGTGTCCCATTGCAGCTTTAAAGACAAGTCTAGAATCAGAGAGTTCTCACACTGCAGTGAAGGACTCATAAATGAATACAGAGGCTTGGCTGTCACACAGTGACAGGCCTGCGTTAGGAGTTGCGGCAGCCACGCTCCGATGGACGGAGGCACAGTATGACAGGCAAACAGAACTACAACCTGGGCTGGAATAAAATAAAAACTCATTAGACCATCTCTCTGTCAAGACACTGCGAGCCACGACTCACCTTGCTAAATCACTTACAGTTTAAATAGCCCCCCTCATGTTAAAAGAGAGGGGAATATTACTTCTCCATAGGGGTAAAAACGTTCTATTGTAATAGTTTGCAGCAGGAGAAAGCACCAAGGGCCGGTGTGCAGATGTGGACCAAGTGTGTCTACTCTGACAGCCACTTAACCTCCAGGCCAGCCAGTTCCACAGGAAGGAGAGCCTCGATTAATATCACTGTGGCAAGTGTGCATTTGCATAAGGGAGGAGCAAGAGAGGAAAAATGTTAGAGGGAGAGAAATGTGCAAGATAAACGAAGTGCAAGACAAAAAAGAGCAGAAAGGGAGTGAGCCGTGTGGCAAAAAAGACTCAACAACAATGTTCCTAGCTACAGTGAAGAGGCAGCTCTTTCCTGGGCTGTAATGACTTCCTCATTCTTTTGTATTCCAAGTCCATCCTGTGTCTGACGTTTCTCATCAGGCAGCTGCTGTAAAGGCTTCGAGTTTCAGCAGAGGGAGTGGGTCGCAGAGGTAGGAGCAAGAGGGGCAACTATTGCATTATATTAACAGTTTTACCTTACCATCTATTGCCACAGTGGCCTTTAAAAAAAAAAAAAAAAAAGGATCTGCATCAGCTTGCAGGAAAACCCAGGATGTCCCAGCTGAATGGGGAAACACCCGCAGGGAGGTGGAGAAACAGCAGGCATGGCTGGAGAGTGTGACATCACCCAAGTGCGGGCTTCCATGTTTCTGTGAAGTCTTGTATGTGAGTGTGTGTGCATGAACAAACAGTGAGTGTAGTTTTTTCCCCTCTTTCTGCTGCAGCAGCCCCACCATCACACTCACACTCACTGCAGTTTCACACACACCGTGTAAGAGCAGAGAGATGAGGGGAAACATCGGTCATGGGCTGGCAACTAAACCTTCCAGAAGCTGCAGCCAAAAAAAAAACAGCTCACACAAAACATCCTTATTGCAACTGCACACAAAAAATTGGACACCCATCCCCAGCCGTCGGTAATCAAACCAATCCCAACATCTACTGCAGATACTCTGAAATGATTCAACACCTTCAAAGGGATCGCATTCAAATTCACACACGGTAATCAGTACAGCACTTGGCTGCAGATATGTGCCTACAAAGTTGAAGGACAGGGGAGATTATGAGGCATTATGAGAGAGCACAGCAGAGTGTCTGAAGGCTAGTTACAGTAAACAGCCGGGCAGCGCCAGCGGGCTGTAGATGGGCTTCACCAAGCGCTCCAAAAAAAAAAAAACCCTGCATTGCCTCTATGAAAGCTCCACGTCCCACTGTGGATTAAAAATAACCAAACACGACACCAGGTTGGGGCACACATCATGACTCATCTTGTGCCTCACCTTTCCGTAAAGCGCAATCTCAAGAAAAAGACATGAGGCTAGTTAGCTTTACTTCCTTAGCCAGCCCAGCCACCACCGTCGCTTCTCATCGGTCCAGCCCGGCCGGTCCTACACCTCTGCCTGTGCGCACAGACGTCCTGGGACTTACCGGTCTTATGTGCTGATGATGTCGCTGTGAAGACACAACAAGTGCAGGGAGGCTGCCGGCCACCGCTCCGCTGCTCCGGGACAACAGGAGTACTGATCTGCACACTTTCGCAGCCATCTCTGTAGTGAAACCTCGCCGCGAAGGAGACTGCTGCGGGCGGACCGAGACGCACCGAAGGGTAGAGGGAGGGTGGTGGGCGGGTTTGCGGGGCTGGACTACGACTTCATACACATGCCCAGTGTTGCACCAGTATGCAAAGATAAAACACTTTGATGATGGCTAATTGAAAACAAACACACGCACAGCATCTCATTCGTCGCAACTATAAACATCCATCATACAGTTATTATATGGAAGGTCACCAAAGCATGATAATCATATAATAACTTTATAACAAGTGTGTACAAATGTGACTGTATATTGATGGAATAGGGCAGTCAAGTGTTCTTTGTGAAAGGGGACCTGCAAAATGGATTTCAGTTCGATAAAAATGACCTGAAACCTAAAAAATGGAAGTAAAAAAATAACAGTCAAACCACAGTTTCCTGTCACATCCCTAACTCTATGAAGGTTAAACTGCAAGAGAGCATGTCATACTTCTAATGTGTGTGTAAATCATGGCAGATATGTTACAGGTATGTGGGAGTAGATTTTACATAAATATTGGCCTGTTCGCAGAACTAACCCACAGCTGTCAGTCCCCATACTACTAAGAGATTAAAAACAGCAACATGAAGTCAGTTACTCTTGACAAACAACTCTGAATCTGTAGTGATATCATATTAAAAAATGGCTTGCTTCCTCTGGGTTACACACAAATCTGGACAAATAGATCATCTGTATTAGCAAAATAATTCATGCCGCTCAGAATTTCTTGACACTAGTGTCAGCCTATACGGTCAAAGGTGTATTGTTTCCTTATTTTTTTATTGCACAATTGAAGCAGTTTATTATGGGAGGTTTATTATGGGACGTAGTGATTGTGCCTCTCTGTAGCTGTACGTCTGTGTCTATTCTCTGTACAATGTGGCACTTTGTGTAGAACTGGCTTTCACTTCAAAGATTGCTTATTTTCTTGAAACTGACACACACAATATAACTTGAGTCTGAAATGTCTCAGTGTTCAGGCTACATCTTGGCAGACTTGCTGCCACTGGCCACACCATCAATTCCTCTGTAACTGTGTGTCTAATATTAGCTTGTCCTTTAGTCACTCTCGTGACTATGTCCCAAAAGAGTACCCTACAGGATCAAATCTAATTGAATTGATCTTCAGTGACTTTTAAACACTGCATGCTGCTCTCTAATGTAAAAGCCTTTTAATGCATTTCAGAGCTTCTGTCCCCAAACGGCAGAACACGAGGGCAAGCAGTCAAGTATGAGGCATTTTGTTTTCTCAAGAATCACTCAACCACTGCAAATGTAGGTAACAGGAGTGGTAATGGGTCTTTTTGGTCAATGAGTGTCAAGGAGACTCCCTTTAGTGGAATGTAACGTGTTCTGTTTAACCTTTGACCGAGCCTCCTTTACAACCACCTGCCACACCTGTATTGGTCAAAGTAGAGACGAGATAACATACAGTATTGTTTTAATTGTTCATCCAAAAGAACAAACATACTTTTGTCATTTTCACTGTAGTTATTCTAACATGGCTGGAGCTTTACAGAATATCAAATAGGTAAATAAGAAAAAAAGATAAAAAGCATATGGAGTTTCTGTTGTTTTGTTGATGACTGTGCTTGTCTTATGTTTGTTGGTGAAATACAGTGATAATATGTCATTGCTCCTGAATTCATCCCAGTTTCTTCTGTACTTCTTCAGGTGCAGTGCATCAGACTGTGTGGGCGATGCAATTTAAATGCAAATTGTCAGCCGTGGACAAGGACCTGCTCAAAGCCTCTAGGCTGCATCGATTCACAAAGCGAATCCTTGTGTGGTGCCAAATACTACCAAGCACTGTCTCACGTAAAGCTTTACTGTACTGCTGTAACTGCACCGTGACAGTATGCATTTACACACGCTGTGTCAGCAGTTTAAACAAAAGAAGCTGCATAAAGTTAAAAACACACAGGTATTAAATTTCATATAATAACTTTAGAAGTTACAGTTTTTAAGATCTATGTAGCTTAATTTTGTTTGATCTCTGCATTGTGTAAAACTTTGTTGAAACCTAATTTTAGTTAGATGCATGTTATATTCCTGTATAGAATCCAGACTTAAAGGGTACACCTATCAGGATTTATGAAACAAAAACATATTTATATAAAAGTATAAAATATAAATGCCGTAAAATGACAAATCATATAATAATTGACTGATGAAAGAGATTAGTTCCACCATATATCATGTTTGCAAGGCACTACTTTATTTACAATGCGGAAAATCAATCATCAAGTTTCCAACATGAAGATATTGGCAGATACCAGGGGCAACAAATGTTGTTGTGTCCTTAAATGTTTCCAGAAGAGATCACTCTGAATAGACACACCAAAGAGGAATTTACAGTTATAAAGTATTTTTTTTAATTACTAATCAAATGTAATCCTATGACACAGATTGTCAGTCCACACTGGGCTTCATAAATTCCACTTTAAAACATTTTCCAATGAGCATGACAAAGTCAGACAATTTTAGATTTTTGCAGACATATGCAGACATATGTTCATGCATGTCTGTGCATGACAGAAATCTCTCATAGCAGCATTAGAGAGCCCCTCCCATGATTGTATGGAAAAGGTTATGGCCAAAGCAAGCATGCGTGGGTGTACAATTTCTATTTCATCACACCACCAATCAGGTACTGCATAATATATTAATTAGGATGTGCATGTTGCCTTTCAGTTCTTGCTTACTCACAGACACCACACAGCAATGTGACTGCTGAAACTGGAGCCTTCTTTTGTCTGCGGGACCTCATCTTTCATCATTATAGAGACGCAGGTTGTGGATCAAGTTTCGCCGTAGTTTTCATTCTACAGAGTAGCGCAAATGGAACTTGTCTCGAATGCACACAAATTGCTGTAGGTGTTGTAAAGCCAACACTCCCCTAAGGATTTACAAGTGTGTTCTTAATGTAGCTCTCAAGAGTGTCAAGACTGAGCGACCCTCTTAATCTAAAAAAAAAGTCACAGTGGTAGCAACACAGTTGTTAGGCACAACTGACCTGAGAAGGCCCTTCTTCCAGGCCTGTCTTATATCCTGCTCCACCTTTGCACTGCCTCAACGCCACAATGGCAGTAAACAGCATGCACAAGCTATTGTAGGGATTACTGTTAATATGGTAGCAAGGTAAACAATTACCTTACATACTTAACCTTCAACCCAAATTAAGTAAGACAAATAGGAAGTGAGCTAGAGTCACACAATAGAAACCTGAGAAAGGGAAAGACACTGTGTTTCTTTTAAGGTTTACACAACACTTGGCTGATCCTTAAGACCTTACTTCTAATCGGTCGGGACATTGATCCCTACATCATGGCCAGGCGCCTTGAATATGGTGACATCTAAAAACACTGTGGTCATGAACACAAGCACTAGAGTACTGCTAGTTCTCTAGCTTCCCTTTTTAAAAAGGGAAGAGAGCCGGAAAGAGAGGAGAGGGGTGTATTCAAAATTGCTTTGCAGAGAATGACAGGAAAAGACTAAGAGATTAGTATAGATAATGGTGTGGAGGAGGGAGCTTAATACTGTAAGTTGTGATATGTGTACTGAATATTTTAGTGCTAGTCGTCTATCCAGAAAATTATTACCTTTGCTTCACTGAAACTTGATTGAAAATAATAACTCCTGTGTATTGGCTATTATGTAGCAACTATAAAACAGCAAATGCACCCGACAGAAAATAGTAACAAAAAATGCTGATGACCTTTGACCTCTGAGACCATAGGTCCATTTGTTATTGTAATAGTTGTATTGATTAATCAATATATTGAAAGAATGCTCAAGTTCTGGCCCCAGTCTTCCATTTATAAATGTATTAAATCACATTATCGTTATAAATCAAGAATACTCAGAGGAGGAACTTTTGGCTCCATTTTCACAAATTCATAGCTTATGAATCCATCTAAAGCCATTAAACCTGCCTGCATTATGTATCGCACCCAACAGAGTGTCACAAAAAGTTGATGATCTGATACAGCAGAGTAATGCAAGACTGGCGTTATTCATATTCTTTAGGTTAAGTCAATCTACCAAAGCTGGATCACAATAAAAGGACTGTGTTGTTATAAACAGCATGTTAAATAGTATACACACTGAAGCAGTAGTGTCTCCAGGCACACTTAGCAAAGAATGCATCCAACGTGCCTCCTCTTGTCTTTTAGATTGCAGAAATTTTGCCGACCAGTCTGATTGCATGCATGTGTTAACCTATTAGATGAAATGAATCAGTTTTTCCAGTAATTTCACTTAGCAAAGGGCTGGGGGTACATACTAAGGGGGCTGTGTCTGACCAGTCGAAATACTGATTCACTGTGCTAAATGGGCACTCTAAAAATCTTTCATGCCATTAGCAATTAATTAAAATTCATTAGGGACAGAGATCTATCTGAGTGGTTTTGTCATTTAGACGGAGCAATTTGTTATACAGCTTTTTAAGTTTAGGGGTATTAAATAAAATATGAGTATGAACACAAAAATATCAGCTAGTATTGTTGAGAAACACAAACCTGATTGATTACATTGTGGCTGAGATAAACTACTCAGTCATCCCTGACATTTCTTAAAGAACCCAACAGTTGTATTCTATCTCTCTTTATTTTATTTATAACCTCATTAACATTAATGGTCGGGCCCCATCAAGGAGAAATTTGACCTGCTCTTTCATTGGATGTGACAAGTCCCTGCAACCTGAAGATCTATGACACATTCACCCTCGACTCAGCAGTTCTTCACATTGTCCTGTCACATTATGCATTCAGCCCAGCAAATATTTATTCAAGGCAACAATTATAACTGACATATTACAAATAGGCAAGTAATTTAGCTCTGATACATTTTTATGCTGGAGGTCTGTCAATGTGTGCACGACTGACAACATGGCTTTTCTATCTCCTTCTTCAGTTGTGTTATTGAAATGAATAAAAACATCTGAAATCTGCATTAAATTTCAAAACCTTCACAAAACAGTTTATCCATTCAAACCATACTGAGATGCTAAATATTTAAAATAATGAGAACATCATGTAGAAACTGCATCTAATCATAATTATCTTATTTAATATGCACACAAAAAATATCTCATAGGGAAAAATACTATACAAATGCTATGACCTTTAATAACAACATCTGGGTGACAGCAGTTTATTGTCTTGTCTTTGTGTGTGTGTTACTTTGATGACCTTTTCATTCTTGCTTCATTTTGATGTCAATGATTGGACTGATTTAGATGATTGTAATTGCAGGGAACAATTGCTGTCTTTTCTCTATTGAAATGTTTTTTTCATGTCTCAGTGCCGATGACAGCCATGACCAGAGGCATTTTGTTTTCAGGTTGTCCATCTGCTCGTTTATCCATCCTATTCTCGGGAACAAGATATTCCAGGAACGCCTTGAGGGAATTTCTTCAAATATGCCACAAAGGTCCACTTTAATTCAATGATGAACTAGTTAGATTTTGGTGGTCAAAGGTCAAAGGTCAAGGTCATTGTGACTGTTTTGCCCACAACCCAGTCTCTAAGTGAAGACAGCATGTTTCTCACTGGAAATTATTCACTGGAATCAAGCATGTCAATATAGTGATAACCAAACAAAAAAAACACTTAATACATTTTATCAAATCCCTTCAAAGTTGTCACTACAAATATTATATGAGTCTGGACCGTAGACTGTATATAAGTCTGGACAGACATGGATGTAAATTGCAAATTGACTTGATTAGAGGCATACAACCAATTTACTGTACCCTAGTTTTGCCGGCCTAATTAACTTAATATGTAACTGATGATATACTGTGCTGAATGAGAGTAAACGCCTAACACCATGCCATGTAGCTAAACACCATAAAATGATATTTGATTTAGTGTCACTTACAGAGAGGTTGAATCCCCTCCAGCAGTGGGAGGGAGGGAGCAGCAGGGGCGGGGAGAGGAGAAGTTGTCCCACCCCTCTGTCTGCACGGCTGTTGGTGAACACGGAACTGCTGCCTGCGCTGCTCTCCATCTATGCAGTCACAGGAGGCAAAGACGCACTCTGAGACGCCGAAGACATTGTCATTTTGGACTGACTGGGGTTCGTGTTGTCAGTAGTGTGAGTAAATTAACTGTGTCGCTTCTTATCACAGACAGCTCTCTAACTATCAGTGTGTAACCAGGAAAACAGCAGCTCGCTGAGCTAACAGCGAGTATTTAGCTTGCTAGCTAGCATTAGCTACCCTACGATACAATTAGCTTTATCAACACGATAGCTTCGCATGTCACACTGAAACAAGTGATACAAAATAAGGTCTGACGTTGAATAAAAATATAGATTACCAGTTAACGGATAGCTAATCGATACATTACAGCAGACTGTTGTCAACAATGTTAACTTGTGGCTAAAAACAAAACATGGGGGGGTTCTTGTACATCACGGGAACAACTTTTGGGGGTCTGTGATCTGCTCAGCGATTTTTTCAAGTAAAACAAAACCATAACACAGATAAAACATGTTTTTCAGCTCTGTGCTGTAACGTTGCATGCTAGTTGGCTAACTATTGACGGCAGTTTTGTTGATTTCTAAAAACTGTGAAAGTCAACAGACTTTAACTCACTGATGAGGTCTCATGTCACACCATCAGCCACACCCCATACGTTTAAGTTGTGTTAATTTGACCCTCCATCTGAGAAGAGTTTTCTTAATGTTGTTGGGTAGTTAGATGTATAGCTGTCAGTTGAGAAACCTTTTCAGACAAGTTGCAGTTGTGCCAACTTCTGCTAGAGACCTGAGACTAAACTAATTTTGTTTATGGACCCTTGAGTGTCTGTGGACTCCAGTTTTTGGGGACCTGTGGGGTCTAAGCAAAAAATGATCTGTGGGCTCAGTACACAATGATAATGTTATTTTATCAGTCTGTCATCTTAGTGAAAATGGTGCACTGGCCTAAACCTCTCTTTTTAAACAGATTCACCTACAACATACAGACCGGACACTTATTTATAAACCTGATGTTCCTGTACTTCAGCAAGGAATGGCTAAATATGTTCTGAGTTACTGAATTGTCAAAGTGACCCAACCTTAGTGTTTGCCCGGTGTATTTGGTTTTATACTAATAAATATTTAGTTTACTATTCAAAATTGTGGTCAAATTGATATAGCTCAAACTGAAAAGTACTTATGTGAGCTTTAATCGGTGAATAAATGTGAGAAAGTGTCGTATGTCATAAGCAGGTTATAGACTAAAAATAACTATACAAAGTCTGAAAGTTTCCACATTGCTGACTGTTTTCATACTTTCCTTTGTCTGTGCTCTGTTAACTCATGACAATACTCCTTTCTTTGTTTATATTTACTGCTTAGAGGCAGTAAATGTTCCTGAGCAACAGAGTGGAAAGTTTAGTATCTCAGAATTGTTAGGTTTACTATTATTTGAGAGAAACACATCATTACATGCTGCTAAATTCTACACACTGCACCTTTAACAGATTTACTGCGATAACAATGAATGTTTATCTGTATTCGCTGACATCTACAAGTTTTCATAACATTACCTGCTGTAATATTTTAATAAGGCCAATAATAATACTAAGCATTAGCTCTGGCACTTTCACTTTCCTTTATGGATGTAAAACAAAGCCAGGGAAAGGTGGACACAGTGGGTGATGTCTTTTAAGGGCAGATTTTTCAGCAGTACCTTTAGAAAGCTTTTACAAAACATACCAAAATGAGGACAATTATAGAAAGCTCGTCAGTGACACCAATATATCAATATGTTTTGTAAGTGTTTCAGTTTATTGCCCAGCTTTGGAAAAATACTCATATAATGTATAATTTAAATAGGGACATTTTGTTTCTAAAGTCTGGAAAAAAGACAGGATGTTTGTTTGTTTAACAGTGGTACTGTAAATTATATGGGAGGCAGGATTTGGTCTTCTTTGTCTAATTGTGTATTGTAAGTCCATGTGGTAAGGGCATTTGAAAAGGCTTGACAGAATAATAAAAATCAATCAGTCAATTAAATGCATAGTTAGCTCAAGATGTTGTCCATAATAGGTCTGTGTCCCTAATAATTCAGTGAATTAAAAAGGGGCATCTCTACAAAAGGTGAGGTGACGATGCAGGATGTAGATGGCCTTTTGTAGCAGACTCCCTAATTGAAGATAGATTTTACATCCCAAGTGCCCCCCCGACCAAAAAAAGTTGTGACAGGTCGATGACAACGAACTTTGATAGTGATTAATTTCAATTCAGTAGACATATTTCAAAGGCCCAGGCGGACATTAATTACACTAACCTAAAGTGGCGGTCCTCACCTGGCTGCTCAGCTGAGGACCGCCAGATCAAGAAAAACAGTTTTGTGTTCGTCTTGCTGCCTCTTGTTTATTATTTAAGCTCGTCTAGCCTATGTCTGCACATTTCAGACACAAAATAAAGACTTACTATTGAGTGGCTGCTGAATTTGAACATTTATCTGTCAGTGGCTGTTAGATGTTCACATTTAAAAAAGTTTATTTCCACCCTTGTTACAACATGCTTCTGTCGGGTTTAGCAGAGATGAAAATGCTCTTTCCAGTTGAACAAAGAACCTCTAACTACATTTCAAGCAGATCTCATACAAGCTTGAAGAAATTCTCCCATATCAACATTTCAGCAATTTTCAGAAATGATGGTTTAATGTTACACTGAATTACAAAACTGCCTGTTTCAACACATTTCACTTTGGTTGTCCTGTTGCAATGCATAGGTGGGTAGTCTTACTGTAACTGTCTGTGGTAAAAGTCTTTCAGCATCAGGCTGTCTCCAGTTCTGCATATGTAGTGTGCTAGAAAGCTTGTGACCCATCAGTCCCCGTCGTCATGGGCTCCTGAACACTTTACTTAGCATATTTCATGTCTTTTTGGTTTTTTTCTGCTGAATCAGCCTGACTATCACTGTCTGAATTGTTAAAGGATATTTACAGGTGGCCGCTTCAGGCCTCAGTGCGATGAACTTCTCCGTCACATACTTTTCAAAAGTGCACACCTGAGAGCTACAGACACACACCAGTAGCCCCCCTACTTAATTGTTAATCATCTTTCCGTGACACTGATGAATTAAGCAACAGTGTAGTCAAAAATGAAGTTCTGGAGCTTAGCTTTACTGGTGGCAATTAGTTTTATCCTTGCTTTGGTCTTTCTGTTGTTTATTAATTGAGGTGTGTGAGTGTTCCAGGACATTTATGCATTGACTGCAGTGCTGTAGGAAGACAGATCCCAAGAGTTCAATCCTTTTGTTCCAAGCTTTGCCTCTTGAGATGAGTATTAATTAGTTGTTTTTTTTTGACAAATTCTCCAAATCCTTACCTAAGACTTCCATGGCTTATCACTGGAGAAAGAATGTGCTTTAATAGCATGGTGGTGGATGTGGGCCAGCTTGAGCTTCTGTGTGACATTTAGATGACACAATGTTGTATAGTATGAAGCAGTTTTATCCTCTTGGGTGTCAGAAAAGCAGAGGACGCCACATGTTTGGCTGGACCGCAACAGCAGGGAAGCCCTCTAACTGCAACTGTCTGTGACTGACTGACTGACTGACTGACTGACTGACTGACTGACTGACTGACTGAGTATCTTAGTGACGAAAGGACACCATTGGTCGGGCGAACGCCGCCACTTCCTGGGTGTAATGGTATATGTATTCGTCTCAAACCATCATGGTATCGATGTTACAGTTAGGTACATGCAGTAATATGAATACAATCCGTGACCTAAACATTTACTGCACGACTATGGGCGACACCACTCAGCCTTGCAGCAATTTTTTGGGCTTAGCAGGGACTCACAGGTGAGACCAGCAGTAAAAAGACTGCTGTGCATATTCAGTAAGCTGCAAACCTGGAAGCTACAAACTTTTTTTCGCTGTAGGTGCCAGACGAGCAATTCTTATTGGACCGAATTTTGTGTACCGTTACATCTTTATTTCATTTAGGTCAAGCCATGTACAAGGTTTTGACTCAGTGTTGTTTTTCTGCCATCATATCCTGGATAAAATGCCCCAAATCAAAATGGAAGAGCAAGTGTCTGTCTTCTCTGTTTCACCTCACCTTTACTCTTTTCTCTCTGCAGGATGTTCCGCTTGCGGGCATTGTCCGCAGTTTCGGTGGGTCTGGGGCAGCTGTCCCGACGCTACCACAGTGGGGCAACGCGAGGGTCAGGGCAGAGGAGACTCATGCTGGCAGCCCTGGCTGGAGTAACTGGTGTGTCTGCTAGCGCTGGACTCCTCTGGACAAGGTAGAACTGAGCCCATTAATACATCCTTGTGCTTCTTTGTTCTATTCAGAAAACAATAATGACCTTCTACTACTTCAATTAAATTCAAATCAGCTCCTCTGAAGCTAACTGGTTTTCAAATAAAAAAACACACAATAAACACAAACAATTAAGCCCCACAGATAAAAACAGCCTGAAAACACAAAATATATATTGGTGCAAAGATAATAAATGAAATACTAAATACTGGGGGTACTCTCCAAATTAAATTAAGTTTATGTTTGCGACCAAAATGATGTGTTTGGTTTGCCTTTGATTGCCATTGGCTGGTAGTTGAAACTGATTTTCATGACTCCTTGATACTATGTTGCTTGTAATTTTCTGGTTTGATTTTAATATGTGTATGTATTGTTTGTATTTTGAGCTGCGTTTTTCCGCTTTTCCTATCACGTCAAACATTTTTGTCTTGAGTGACACACCACTCTTTGAAGCGTGTCGTCTTGTGTCTTTCTTTAGACGATCAGTCCTCTCTTTATCTGCTCCCATTAAACAAATAGACCTTGATCCATATTGAATAAACTAGCATTTGCTTACGGTGCAGTATTAGACAGCAGTTTAACTTTTGAGCTCATGCCAAATTCGATTCCCCCACATTACACAGCCGTTGGGGACACCAAGTTTTCTTACGTGTATCTCTTATGACATGCTAAGGAACCGCCCAAAGGGTGTCACAATGTTTTTATGGCTATCCATTACTAAGGAGGCTTGTGTTTGTTTAGGACTAAGCTGTATAGAGGGTGTTGACGTGAGAGCTCTATGGGGACATGGTGACTGTGCTGCAGGAGGCAGAGTGATGGATGGTGCCTCAGGGCATTTGAGACCGATGGGAAGAGACTGTTCCAGGCCTCAGGCTTTATTCTACTTGTGTCTCATTAAACTGAATTATTAAGTTTGCCCCAGACAGACCCAGATATTTATTATTATAATTATAATTATTATTCCAATTTTCAATTTAGTCCAAAAATCGCCAAGTGGGAGTTTGCCATGGTAGACCTATCCACACTGCACCGACAAGCAAAACACACATTTAAGCACATTATCTCTCTTATTTCCTCTCTTTTAACTCTTTTTAGTGACAAAGCAACAGCACATACTACACTTTGTACTAGAGTATAAAACAGAGAAATATTGCTATAGTTAACCTTCCCGAAAGACTACATAAGAGTGTCCCCCAGGTGTTCACCCGTTTCTAATCAGATTTTTTTGTTGCTGTCATTGAAAACTAGAGCGTATGCAGATGCGGGGCCTTCTGTTGGACACTTTGAGAAGCCGGGCGCACAGGAAGATGATTTTGTGAAGGATACAGACTCGGAGACGGAGTCAGAGAAATCAGTGGAGGCCAGCAATGGAGATGAAGCAACGGATGATGGTGGTGAGGGGAAAAAAAAGAAGCCACGCTCTGGATTCCGTGACCGCAAGGTAATCAATAAACAATAAACATTCAGCCGTTCAGTCAGTCTGCTGTTTAATTCACCTCAAGAATGGTGTTTTGAAAGTCCTCCCAATCAATGCTCAATATGCAAACGCCAGTATATTTTGACAGAATATTTTACGGAGACACACAAAGGTAATCGGCATGCATTTCTGCTGTCATAAACAACAGAAATGTACCACCCGTAAGATTTTATTGCTGTTAATTAGGCAGTGGATGATAAAGGACAAACAGGAAGGGCCTTTGATACGATGCCAAATAAACACAGTTTAGTTAGCTCTGCATATTAATGTTGGACGACCAGGGAGAATGAAAAGGGAAGTGCTTTAAACAATAGATGCAATTATTTTCAAAACAATGTGATGAAACGGTACATCTGACTTATGGGTAAGGATGTGAAGATTGCGCAATCACTCTTGCAGCAGCCGTCGTCTGTTGAAAGCATATAGATGTCTGGGGAGCAACCCGTTTGATTGAATCACAGCATCACAGGATTCACTAGTGTGTCGGTAAAAATAGGTTGTTTGTGGGAGCTCACTCACGATGTCAAATAAAGGATCTAGGTTTGCTAAAGCTCTCTGTCCTTAGTAAACTCTGTGCAAATACTGTACGTGTGAGAAAATGTCTGCTTCGAAGGCCGTCCCTGATGTGGTCAAATTTTGATGTGAGTTTTACAGTATGTGTGGTGAAAAATACTTAAACATAGTTTCATTTTAGTAAAAATGTTTTGAGTTCCTTGATCCTTCAATGTGTTTTTGTCTTTATTTTGTCAAATGCGTAAAAGGACTTTGTGAATAATATCTACTCGAATGCAAAATTTGTGCCAAGAGGGACTTCACTCTAATGTGTGTTTAAAATTCACTGCATTCACTTTCTCCCTCTTCAACTGATTTACCATTCTTATCTCAAATGTTGGCTAACCTTTGAAAGTGTGTGGTAAAAAAAAAAAAGATAAATAACTGATGTGACTTGGATTTCACCCCTCGGGCTATGTATGTGCAGTGTTTGTAATGAAAGAGCACAAATAGCTGAAAGCTCAAAAGAACAGGCTTGATTCTCCATCGGTGTGGTGATGCTGAGATCAGTAGCCTGTAAATCTGAGGAGATGAGAGCCAGAGTGAGATGACAACATAGCCCTAGCTTTCCATCAGTCAGATTCCCTGGCTTTTCCGTATGACTGTCCCATAACCTCTCATCCATACACTGATGGCTGCCTCTTGTGGAGGTACGCTCCTGGTGATTTCCCTTAAGACAAGTAATGTCCGCTAAAGAAGAGGAACCAACAAAGAGGCATGTAATCATAGTTTCCAACTCAAGAAGAGAATCTAGTTTGATCAGAGGCTTTGTATCACTATCTGTTAGGTAGATAACATCAGAAAGTAGAAGCTGTAAAAATGTGTGTTACTTTTTCCATGGGAAGTTGGTGCAGTGCACAAGCTCACTTGGCGTCACATAAAATAACAGTCTGTGTCCCAAACCGACAGAGCACTGTCATTTTCTCTGCTGTGCAGCATCTGTTTCAAACGTTCTGCAGAAAAGAGTGTCAAAACAAACAATGATGTGGCTCATGTGTGGAACAGAGGTAAAAAAATATATTTTCCTCCTATTTCCCAAATGTTGAATTGCAGTTTGTTAGTGACATCGTGCTCTTAGCTTATCGTTCTTATGTGTGCTTATCTGTGATAGTCCTCTGGTTTCCCTTTCTGTCAGTCACACTGATCCTGAAAACACTTTCTTTCCTGTTTTGATTAAGTGGAAGTTGACTCAGCAACTGGTAGGTTAATATCCCTTGCTAGCAAGACTGACATCTTGTTTTCCTGCTGCCAATTCCTTCAGTATTCTGCTCACTCCTTCTTTTCACTCTCCCTGAAATCATCTCCCTTGCTTCACGTAGGATTGGAGTATTGCTGGTTCTTTGATCCTGTTGATGCTTAGGTACATCAGAGTGGTGTTCATGCCAAGTGTGTGAAATTGTGTCATTAATTTTGCTTCTTGTCGGGTTGGCAGGTGATGGAGTATGAGAACAGGATAAGGGCCTACTCAACTCCAGACAAGATTTTCCGCTACTTTGCCACACTGAAGGTCATCGGTGAGCATGGAGACGCTGAGGTTTACATGACGCCTCAGGACTTCATACGCTCCATCACTCCTAACGAGAAGCAGCCAGAGAGTGAGTCTTCTCTCTTTCCCCCCATTTATGCTTAGTCCTTGCCAATGACTTCTTCCCTATTACACTCACTGGCATGGCATGTTCCCGTTACCCGTGCTGAGATCATATCATTCCAACGTCAGAGCCTTACCCAACACACCTCCCCCAGTGCTCCATCCAGCTAGAGGAACACGTGGTGGAGAGTGGGGGGGCAGGTGGGGGGCGGGTGGTAACTGGGCTGTCCGATCATGCTGAGGCGAGGTAATCACGGCACAGCAGTTGGTGTGTCAATTAACAGGTTCAAACCAGAGCAGATCTCTCTTGCGTCACACATGGAGCCAGCGACAGATATTTGATCTGCAGCCACAGGAGGGTCGGGAAAGCAGAGAGCTTACAACTTGGCACAGACACGTTTCAGCACCACTCTTAATTTTATCTGTCATTAACAGGTTATTCCAGTGCACCAAAATTAATTTAGTTTTGTGTGACATTTTATTGTATGGGGGTATATTATCTTCCATCACAGACCTGCGGTTGAATGCTCACACTTTTAGCGCCATTACAGTCTGAGTGTTCATCGACAGTGAAGGAGTCAAGCCTGCAGTTAGCACTTAAGAAAGACTTAGCTGGGCCTGTCACGTCTGCATCGCCATTCCTGCTCAACTCAGCACTTCCATCTCTTAAACACGCTCAAGCTTTTGCCTAGCTCAGCCACAAGTGACCTTCCATTCATAGACCCGGCACATGTCACGATTCCCTCAGCTCTTCCTTTCTTTATCCTTACTTTAGCCCATCCAAGCTGGAATTAAATTAGCGATGAGCTGGGCTCTGTTGGATAAGTGAAGATTTAGGAAAAGCAGATGGAAAAAGCGAAGAGAAACTGGAGTTTATTTCATAGGCAGCCACGTCATTCTCTTCTCCAAACTTCCAGACATGAACCTGATGAATAACAAAGATAGTTAAATTGTTTTTGCCCCATATGAATTTGAATTTGGGTGTGGCAGTACTAAAACCGGTAGACAGAACAGCTGCGTCCTATTTCAGAGGCTGAATCATCAGAAGGACATGGTACACAAATTAGGGTCCTTCAAAGCACCCGAAGGCCAAGCTAAACCTGCATCCCAAATAAGACAGTCTTGCCTCATGCAGACCAATGCTAAAGGTGCTTTCAGGTGGCCTTTATCAACTTTTAAAGTAAAAAATGTAGCCGCCAACAGTGCAAAAACAACAGGAAGGGAATATCTTACAGTTCTTGGCTTCTACATAAGCACATGAAGGATGACTGGAAGATTAGGTGCAACTATGATAAATATGCCCATGTCTTCTATTTGCCTGCAGTGCCTTAATGTCATAGCCAGGATGCTAACAAGAGCAAACAGTGGCCTTTTTACCTGGTTTTCATTATTCACACCTTGCAATGTCTCTGGCCATGTTTTATATTTATCAGTGACTCAGTGTGGAGTGCACATACCTGGTGAATATAACATGGTTACATAATATCTCCTGACGTTACAGTTTGGCATTGGTTGCTTGAATGCTTGTTTAAGAACTGACCAGCACAAATTGGATATGAGATAATGACGGCTATGAAGGATAGACCATTTAAGTCCTCCATATCTGGGCAAAAAATAGACTGTGTCTCTAAAATGTGACAAGCCCTGTTATTCTGTCTACAAATCCAGGCTTAGATCGGAAATCCAGCAAGCGTCTACATTATTAACAATGATAACTGACCTGAGGTTAAGTATTATTGATGCAGGGACACAATAAGCCATGCTGCCTGATCCCTGGATAGTTTGTTTCCCGGTTAAAAGATCTGGTATTAAATTGGAAGAGAATTCAGGTTTTTATAATGTCCTGCATGTATTTACTTGTTTACTTTCATTACAGCAGAGGAAAAAGACAGTGGTAAGGGGTTTATGGAGGCTTCTGGTGTGATAAGTGGCGATTACTGTAATGCTGATAAAGCCAACATCAAACAAACACTTTATTGGTGTTTAGTTCAATTTATTCTACCGTCGCCCTCAAAGTCAATCTTATTTAACACAGATTTAACAAGTCAGCGTGCTACTAGTCTTTGTGTGACTTGTCACTGCATGCTTCATCATTCAACAGATAAAAACAGTTTCCTCGCATAAGAGGTTTAGAAAATAAGCTACTCGACGAGGTTTATTAGTTTCAATTACTTAGTTTGAAGGTAAGATGGATTTCTTTTTCCTCAAAATTCACATCTCATGTTTGAAGTATATTTGATTTACTTTAGTAAGAAGTAGGGAACATCAAATTTGTTGTCATCCTTGCAGGGAGTAGAATCATATTCAGCTACAAAATAAATTAAATAACTTGTTTTTGTTTGTTCTTTTACTTTTGTATAAAAAGACATGACATGACTAAAGGACAAAACACAAGTGCACAGCAAAGACTAATAATTCTCATCTGATTTTTATGTGTTCTTAGTCACTGTGTTAGCATGATATAATGACATTGATTTCCTTACTGCTTACTGTGTATATAAATATAAATAAGGATTTAGCTGCTAATTCATTTCTTCTACCCCACATATTGCATATTGTTGATCTTTGTGCTGCTTAAACCCTGGTTGAGAAGTCTGTTATCGCAAATGATTACAAAAATCAAAGCTGAATGGTGATGATTGTTTTTTTTAAAGAATTGGCAAAATGAAAATGGGTTATTAATGACTATTATTAATCTTTAGCACGTCAGTGATTACCAGTGATGCAGTAATGACACCAAGTAGATACATTTGGTCTGCTTCATGCCAGGCATACATCTTGATGGCCCCGCTGTGTAACTAGTGTGCCTCTCATCTCATCATCATTGTTTGTTATAATATTTGTCTCCTAATCTGCATGTCTCTGTTTATTGTCTCTGTCTGTCTGTTTTTCAGATTTAGGCCTGGATCAGTTCATTGTGAAACGCTATGATGGGAAGGTAAGAAGTGGGCGTCTTGGTGGTAGAGAGTCAAAGGGTCAACTTAGCAATCATGGAGGCAGTTTTTCATAATTATATAAATGTTTCAATTCTGTCTCATGAATGTAATTTGAAAGAACTATTTAAAAAAAATGTTAATTAAGTGAGTCCTATTCATATTTTATCTAGGTTATTTTTCTTGCCACTGCCCAACATGCAAGTCTACCAGAGGGGTTTGTTCCCCAGACTAGCCAAAGTCAATAATGGCTTAAAGGATCAGGTCACCCTAAATATTCAAAACATATTTTTCTCACTTACCCTATTAACCTCTGGTGGTGTGTGGCCATGCAGATAATTTCAGTTTTATTTGCAGAGGTTTGAGATATCTGCCCCTGAAACTTTGCCTCTACCTCCGCATGTTGGAGGTGAATAAAAAAATGTTGTGCTCCTTAAATGCTAAAAAATATAATGTGAAAGCTAAACAGTAACATGTTTTCCCACAAACAACGCTACAGTCACTCACAGACTTCACATTTCTCAGCAGTTTTCATATATATGGGCATTTCTTCAGTCTAAAGTCATTCCAAATAAAAACTTAGTATTCAGCAAAAACCTTAAAACCAGTGTATACGTTTTTTTTCTGGGAAAGTTATCTTTTCAGAAGGTTGTCAGAAATCTGTCCCTCCTCGGAAAACATTAGGCCAATAAAGTCCTCAGAATACAGTAAGGTTTTTATGTGTTCATGAGTTTTAAAAGTAGTAGTAGTAGTAGAAATTATAACTTAGGTTTTAAAAAGTAGGGTCTCATGTCGATGCAGTAGTGTAGGAACTGTTAAGTGGGGGGAAAAATATCAAAGATGTTATTATCTCTGAATGAAAAAATAAAATCCCACCAACTGACAGAACTGGTCATTACTTAACAAACACAATGGTGCCTTCATGTGTATGCTTCCATGTAAATGAACTTAAGTTGTTCATCAAAAGTTGTTTTTTTTTGTTTATTTTAAATGTGCCTGTTGCTGAATCTCAATCCTTATAGATTTAATATTATATAATATAATGAAATCCTTCTATGAAATTCAATATAAAGAAAAGAACGACCACATTCCTTTATATTGCAGGGTGAAATGGCATTGAAGAAAGTGGATAAATAGAACTGGAGTGATGAATTGAGGTGATAACTCAGTGTCGTGGAAATAAACAAACACTCAGGGGCAGTGGGCTAACTGTACCATAAAATATGATATATGATAAGAGATAGTGAGGCAAATAAACCGTTGCATTCTGTCAACAAAGTGTGCAGATATTAATGGAAAAAATCGCAAATTATACAGTTGGAGAAAGTAAACTTGCACTTCTGGGCCTTGTTAATTGTTTTTGTACATATTATTCTTTGTGTATATATTTCTTTAAGCTTTTTCTTTGCTGTCTGCTCTTTTAAAGTCGACTCAAATTATTTTAGATATGCAGATTGAGATTAGATCCTTCTGTCAGCATGTTCAGAAAAAGGCTCTAATGAAGATAAATATTGTTGTCAACCTGTGCTTTCAGTCGCAAAGCACATTATGGGATAGTTCAGACACCTGTTTAAGAAAAGCCTGGCAGCTCCACACCTAATGATTAAATGTGGACATGTACAAAGTGGGTCTGCCCACTGCATAATGACCTATTTAAAGACAGTAACCGCAGGTGAACCTTGGACTATGCTAGCCCTCTATGGCTACAGATTGACATGAAGGAGCTAGTCTCAGTGCTCTAAGTAATAACATTTTCTTTGTTCACAGTCAGGAAGGTAGAAGCCATCAATATATATTATAAACATAATTATTTTCATTACTGCTTTCCTTGATATTGATTTGTGACCATTACTGTCCTCTCTGTGATCCCAAGAAGTATCTCTCACACCCAGCTGCCAACCGCGCTCATTCATTTAGTGTTAGCTAATCATCAGCATGAGGATTGTAGTTTCTAACCTCATTACAAAACCCATCAGGCCTCAGGCTGGTATGATGATGAGTAACTGTGTACCCCATGTTGTAGTCAGATAAGCTGCACCAAGACAGTGAAGCAAAAGAGAGGACAAGGAACATTTCTTTATCGCAACTTCCTTCATTTACACTCTTGTCCACTCCTGGAAATCATGATTTTACTAAGACCCACTGTATGTTTTATGAAAGAACCCCCAGAACTCATTTATAAAGCCTGTCAACCAAAAAGCTTTGGCTATACATTAATCAAAAGGCAAACTCTGTGGCGGGACTAAAATCGAAATGTAGCACTCTACATTTATGGCCCTTCTCTGCTTATGTAAATGTTGCTCGTATCTCCAGGCCGTGTGTTTCTTTTATTTGCCAGGCAAATCTCTAGACACATGGCTTTCTCTGATACTGTATTTAGCTTTGGTTATCCCCAGAGATTTTCCTGCTATGGCCAGAGTGGTCCGAGCACTCCCCACCCCCCTCCCCCTTTTGCTTACAGACACATGCCTGATCCTGCATTGGCTTGATGGGTACCTCTAGCTAGTTGGAGGAGGAATAAACCCTTACTGTTTCCCGCCAAGAAGCCATGAAATGTAGTTCACATGAAACCAAACACTGCAGTGAATTACATCTAGATGAAATAGCCACGGCAGTATAGTGGAGCAATATCTGTAGTGTGTGTAAATCATGAACTTGATGTAGGGTGTGGTGAAGTACAAAGGGAGCTTTTCAGGTGGGGGTTGGGTGGCAAACTAAGACGAAGGCTAAGGTCGATGGCAGAGAGGAGTGTAGTATTGTGTGCGAGTAACATGAGAGCTCTCTTAAAAGACCTTAGTGTCTCATTTCCTGTGGTTTTATTTAAAAATAGGCACACCAGCTAAGAGATTTGTCACATAAGGACCATTTTGGCCAAACGGGATTGTGTGAAAATGTTCGTGCTATGAACCTCTCACTTCACCCTCCACCCCTCCCCTCCCCGCCCTCTCCTGCTGACACTTAATTTGTTCCAGGTTCAGTCTGTATGTAAGGCAAACATAATATACCCTGTGTGGTTGTTTAATTATCGTTGTTTGTATTGACTCATCCTGTCTGTTTTATTTTTATTTTCCTGTCCTGGGAACACAGTTATTTTAGTCTTTTAATGGGATTCCTTGTGTTTGTTCAGCCAACTGTGTCTCACCTGTTTCTGATGTTAAGTCGTTAATCTGTGTTTTCTCCTCCAACCTTATACATGTGGGCATGCTTTCAGCTGCCACAATCTTACATTGACGTGACCTGATGTTGCCATTGTTGAACTGTTGATTATTCTCTCGTGCTCTTATAAACCATCCTCTCTCATTCACATAACAAGTAATCCCTACATTTTCTCTCTCTTCCCTTGAATAACCACCATCCTCCCAAAATCCCCACTTTTTCTCTTTCTCCCCCCCCCCCCAATCATTCCACCTACTGATCCCCATTCTCCACCCAAAAACTCCCCACCCCTCCTCCTCATCATCAACTTCCTCCCTCCCTCCTTCCCTCCCTACCATCTCCTTCCTCTTCTGCCCCTCCCTCTCTGCAGGACTTCTGGCAGGTATGGGGTGTGTGCCGAGCAGCATGTGTGCACCTGAATGAAATACTGCACTTTGTAGTCACTACCTACTCCCTACTTCTACTTTATACTTTTTTCCTTCCTATGTCTTTCTCTATTTTTTATCTCTTTTTATAACTCACTCTCTCACTCCTCCCTAGTATTGTGGAGGGCATAGCTACTCACTGTTGTTAGTCCAGGGGAACAGCTAAGTAAGTAGTTTCTCAGCTTCAGCAAGTCTGAAAACTAGAGTCGTGGCCCCAGTTACGTTTACGACCACTATGCATAGGACAGCAGCCAAACTGTGCATTAAAGTGTATATTTTTTATCAAGAAATCAGTGGACTGGTCATAAAATGCTGAATTTACATCTTGTCTTTCTCACACATGGTGTATGAGCAGTAGGTGTCGCACACAGCAGGAAGGGGGAAGTTACACAGTATGAGGATAGAAGTAGAATAGAGCACCACCACTGTATTTTCTCATATAATAAGCAGATTATATCATGGCCACTAGATTATTGGCTGGCAGGTGTCCAGCAAAATTGCATAGTGGTTCATTTCAAACATACACTTTAAACTGCAGGTAACCTTACTAATGCAGCTTTTCCCTGTGGTAAGTGACCATGGTATAAGCACTATAATACACTCTGAGATGTCCTAATATGGAAAATGACACATTTGGTGGAGAAAGCACCACTCTGCCTCTTCACCTCTGCCTCATCTGTTATTTTCTTATATTAGGACACTAATTCAACAACATAAATGTGTATAGTTTGTTCATTTCAGCTTGTTTCTAACAACGTCAATGTTTCAATTTCACCAAAGTGCAATTGAGAAATCTTTGGTGCTTTGAATGTTCTGATATACACATTTATGTGGGTAAGTTTAGCTAAATGAGCTTTGATCTATAAGCTTTATCTACTAAATGATTTGGCCTTTAAGCAGGTCTGAATGCCAGTCAGTCAGGGTGATATGAAGATAAGCAAAGAGCAGCAAAGCAGGCTACAACCTGTTCAGCTTTTTAATGATGGGGAGTGTCAGAAACTGAAGAAGGTGTGCACGCTATTGTGTGTGCACTTGTATCAAATATACATACTCTGTATTGTTATTGGATGTTGTATTGGAGACCTCCCCACTGCTCTTTGTATACTTTATTGGAGACAGCTGTCTGCTATGCCTTCCCTGCTGAATTATTAAAAGTAAAGAATTTATACTTTGGCTCTACAGGGATTATTTAACACTACCGCAGCACTGCTACATAATTTGCTGATTAGTCATTGCCCCAAAGTAAAGTTTACATACATATGTACTGTAATTTAAAAAAGTCAAACTTTGCAAAGCCGAGATGCAAAGAGCAGCTAAAATGAGTCATTTATAAGGGACTTGTATTGGTCAAATGATAGCAGTGCTGTTCCCCTGCACTCCCTCTGTCTTGCTTTATAAATACTCCTTTTCCTCCTCATCCTTTCATCTTTTCTAAGAAATATCAGTTCCAGCTTTCCACATGCTTTGGCACTCTTGTCTTTTTCCCAGCATGCCCTGCTCTATTGCCTGTATCTCTCAGAGAAAGTAGCTGGTGGTGGCGCCCCCTCTCTGCGCATGGTGGCATCACAGGGTGGTTTTGGACGGTGGTTGGTGGTTCAGGAAATGGCTCTGTTAGCTAAAGTTGAGGCTGTATCGATGTGCTTGATAGCCTTCACTAATCCATCTTCTGGATTGTCCAGATGTCAATGCTGCATGATTTCTGTAGAGCATGGTTTTAGACTCATTGAAGGCAGCACTCGGTCTGTAGATCTAAAATGTATCCAAACTGTTCCTACATGCTGTGGCCCTCTCTGTATGAAAAGCCACAGCATCCGCCGCCTGACCTACTGCAACTGGGAGCGGACACCTGTCACTCAGGGGGAATGCGGAGGGGGCTGTACCAATGGAAACAAGCCTCTTGTCACACCAGCTGTTGTCATGTTCACTCTTTCTAATTTCACAGGAAACTCCCGAGGGCCACTGTTTGGACAGTCACTGCTCTATTTCTCTCTCTTTTGAGTCTTCAATTCTCACTTGCTTTCTTTTCCCTCTCTGTCTTTCTGTATTGGTGTCTATGAAAGCTTACACATACACACACAAACACACAAACATATTCACACACTAGATCCTTCTCTTTCTCTCTGTCCTCTTCTAACCCTATAGAGTTTGGATTGATCTGTACACCTGGTCAGCTAATTGGGTTCCCTGTCCTCTCTTGTGAACAGCTGCCATTCCTCGGAGACTCAAATTTGTTTATTGAGTGTTCCGCATCAAGGTCCATTATTTTGAATGTGCTCCCAGAATAATTATGAGTTATTAACAGTACACCTGCTCTGTGGTTACCCCTGGGATGAGAGGTTGAAAGCTAATACATTAGTGTTCTTTCCACCCACACACCCACCCACCCACTCACCTACAGACTGTAGTGGTTTGGTCCAAAGGTATCAGCCACTCTGGTGGTCAGTAATAGATTTTAGTTATGTGTGTGTTTGTGTCAAGTATGTCACTGTGTAGTGTGTACGTGGTTTTCTTTGGAGCTTGGATGGAGACAGTGGTGTAGTTGTACATGTTGCAGCACAGGGCAAGTGAGAGCTTTCAGTCACCATTTAGAAATGTCAGCCTCAGTCCTGAGTTGACTTTACCCTCATTGAATTCCCTTTTTCCTGAAACGCTTTCATTCTGCCTGCCAAAGTGATAGTGACCCCAGAGCAACCAGATCACACAAAGCAATACAAAGGACATACATGTAATGGTACCGATATATTATTAATGCACCCACCCACACACACACACACACACACACACACACTGTCCGTCCCCCAACTGTCCGTTTGTCACTCCATACACGTCTCCTTTTTAAATCATTATCTCCCTACTGATGCATCTCTCCAGTACACAGAGTTCCATTGAGACTCCCCTGTACAAAAGATGAAGGGCCGCTTGAGGACAGGCATCACTCAAGCACACACGCATTCTCTATACACATAAATGCATAGACTAAGAGAGTGGGAGCAGATTCCCGCTTTGCAGCTTTTCATCTTTAGTGGCAGGTTGCAGAGTAAATCCATAAACTCATCTCTTTGTTGTGGTAGTCAGAGGAGACTGCATAGACAACAGTCATACTATCACATCTTTGAAAAACCATTGTGTTGTTAGTTTGATAATCAATATTTCAAAGTTTGAACAGAAAATATGTGGCTGACTGTATATACTTATCTCTCCTCATCCCCTCCCCTCTACTGTTATCGGGGTATCTGCAGCTGCAGTGTTGGACAGGGCCACAGATCTAATCAATAACTAAGCACTGCAGCCAGTACAGTGGCATTAGAGAGGGCCAAGTCCATCAGCTCCTAAGCCAAGTGCCTGGCCACACAAACTGCTGGTGGAGCAGTGTAAAGTGAATAATGAGAGTGAAGCAAGCAGGAAATTATACAATGGATTGGAGGAGCATGGCATATTTTTAGTAACTGAATATCCATGTTCGAAGATTGCAGAATAACGTGTTAAAAATTTCTCTTCTCAATTACAGTCTCTTGAAAAACTGCCTCTTTTCTTTTGTTATGACACTGTGATGCCGCGTGTCAAATAAATATATGCCTCTGTATCGGCACAGCTGTCACATAACTGAACCCATCAGAGAAAAAGTGCTGTGTGGTTCATTTGATCATATTTAGTTGTTTATGTTGTATATTTGTTTGGAAGAATAAATGGAGGGGAAGATATTAAAGCTTTCATCATTGTTGAGAGTTATCTGCAGCCATTGATGGTTCACTGAAGCTGAGGGTGAAAAATACATTTAAAAAACAAGTAATTCCTCAACACACTTTAACAATGAAGTGTGAACATGCGGCAGAGCTGTCACGTAGTTTCAGATTTATGCCTTCACATTGGCGACAGCAGCATCTGTCAATCCCATTCTCATGAACGCGATATCTCAGCAACGACTTGAGGGAATTTCTTCAAATTTGGCACAAACATCCACTTTGACACAAGGATGAACTGACTGGAATTTGGTTGTCAAAGGTCAAAAAGGTCTCACTTTTTGGCCATAACTCAAGAATTAATATGCTAATTACGACAACGTTTCCACATAGATGTCTAATAGGATAAAATGATGAAATGGTGACATTTCATATGCAAAAGGCCAAATGTCAACTTTATTGTGACATCATAATGCTCTGCAAAACACTTCTCTGGCCATTATTCAAGGCCATAACTCAGGAACAGACCACATTTCACAGTTGGTTTTGGTGACACTAATCTAGGTGTCCACTTTGAAACTGTGGTGATTATATACTGTTGATCTGCTGAGCTGCAGGTTTGAAGATATGTGTGAAGCATCCACGCTTTAGAATTCAAACATCCATATCTGAAGGATTCTCTTGCTGTCAGAAACACAACTTTGTGTTCTATCAGAATTTATTGGCCAACCATGTGAACACATACAAGGAAAACACACTTGCTACATTAATTAAATTTCTTCACTACAAATATCATGAAATTGGGCAGACATGGATGTATTTGCAACTTGACTGGTTGGTGGAGGCATACAACCGCAAGCTGCTATTTCTCATTTAATTTTTTGTTTAGTTTTTTAAGTTTTACTTTGCAGTTTGCTGAGAAAGCGTTTCTTAGCCACTCATGTGAAATGAGCAGTAAGAAATGTAGCCTTTTTGCATGCATGCCACTGGCTGTTCATGACTTGCATGAGTCTCATTTGTTGGACTCTTTAAGCTTGGGCTAGTTGAAATTTGGCCAGGGCTGCTCGGTAGCCTGGTGCACTGGAGAGATTAGCCCTTATCAGACCCTTAACCCCGCCTGTGTGTGTATATGACAGCAGTACAGTCAGCTGCCCCGCCGCCAGCACCATCCAGCCAGCAGCTCTGTCAGCACTGTGTTTCTGCCTCAGCTCACAGGCTAGTTGGGCTGTTCAGTCCTTCGTATGAACACTGCCTGTGGACTTGGACATAGAGTAGCTGACACAGAGAGACATGCAGGAAGACATGAATGGGCTCAAGGCAGAGACTTGAAGTGAAATCTCGCTCTCTTACACACATCAGTAACAGAGCTGACACTGATCAACAGACACACACCGACAGACAAGGCGTTAGCTTTTAATTAACTTGAGTGCCGCTGCAATTAGAAGATCAGTACTTTGGGAAAAATTTACGAAGAGTGTTAAATAGTGACTCTGATGTAGTTGGGATCCGTGTAGTGATTGCAGCAGCAGCGTGTCTTATGGTCATAACGTCCTCTGAGTTGATGAATCAAAACTGATGAAGGACAAGAGTGATGAGACACAGAATCCATCTGGGGAATTAAGTAATGTAATATGTATCTCGCTTAGATAAAACTCATTTACCATTTGTCTGAAGTATATAATCTATGTTGTAGTGTGAAGCAGCATCTTGCTGGATCACCTCATGTTGCATACCTTCAGTGAGCGGTAGAGGCTGACACCAGTGATAGAAAGATAAAGAATGATCGGGAAGATAGGACAGCAGAGCCACAAGCTTAAAAGCCAAAAAGATACCCACAGCTTGACAGACACAAATGTCTCACACTGCCATACGTCTTAATGTGGACTTTAGAGAGAGAGAGGGCAGAATGTTTTATCATACATTTGTCAGAGAGATGTACATATGATGCACGATATGTATGTGGGAAAGAGCAATAGAGTGAAAGCTGTGGAGTCGGATTAAAGCTTTTTGTGTGTTTATTGGTTCGTATACCAACGCAGGCTTTGAAATATTTTCTTTTATCAGCTGTTTATGTTCTTTGGTTCCACTCTTCAGCCTTTATATTTGGATTTGTTTTCCTTGAATGTCAGTTTGGCTATTCTGCGGGGGTGGTTTTGTCCTTGACATATGACGGTGTAAAGTGGGAGTTATTAGACCCAGTGTCCTCTGTGCCTCTGTTTTGATCATTATAATGAGGCCAAGTGTGTTTATTTCTCTCATGTGCGTGGTTATGTGGGTGTCTGTGTGGGCAGTATTTTATGTGTGCGCCCATTGGAATACAGAGTCGAGTGGTTGTGTGTGTTGTTAATGTTATAGTGGACTGACATCAAGGCTATAGTTTACTTCAGACCCAGCGGGCTTTCTGTGTATGGCATCGTTCTAAACTCGGTACTGGATACCAACCCCTTTCTCATTCACGTTTTCCTCTTATCTCTCTTTTCTATCTCTGACCGTTTTTAGTTCTCTATCACAAACACATACATGGAAACACATACAAATCTTCCACTCTCAAGGCACCAAGAATATCTCTCTCTTTCTCTCCACGAGTAGCACTGCTCCAAAAATAACTTTTTTCTCTCTCTTTCACCTCCCCCTCTCTCTCCCACTCCCTTCTCCCCATATACTGTAAATGTAGATACCATCAATAATAAATGTTACAGTAGAAACCACTATTTTCTATATTTGCATCAGTGACGTGTAAGAGTCAAGATGGACACGAATTGGGGGTAGTGATACATTTTGTAAGCTTATACTGATCGTCTTTAGGAGCCATTATATGTATCTCACGAGGAGGGAGTCGGTATATGGGGAATGAATTTATGCTATTTAGGGGACTACCACCAAATTCTAGTTTTCAGATATGTTTTCCCATTAAATAAATGTTTCGCCCATCTCTTTCAGGCAATCTGAAATATGACATTCAGATTGCCTGAAAAATATGAAATATGAGAAATGGTGGAATGGATACAATAGGCACAAACAGCCTTGTCAGTAAAGCTGTTATTGACAAGGTTGGAAAATCAATCTTTACTTAACACACTTAAGACATGCTTTGCTTAAGCTGAAGACATAATTGTATTCTTAATTTGTGTGGTATCCCCTAATGGTCTTGTTTTGGACACAATGTTTTGTTTGTGTGTGCTGTGTGCGACAATATGAATGCACTTGCGTCTTTGTCATTCAAGGCCCTGCTAAAGACAGCAGAGGCCACGCTGCTCTCTAACAGTTGTCTCTCCTCCTTCCTCCTCCTCTGAAATGGACCTCTTACAGACGGAGGTAACTCCACAAGCGCTCAGCGTGGCCCAGCCACCCCCTCCACACTCCCCTTTAGGCATGCTCTATCCGTCTGTCCACTCTGTTTGGTGGAGTGTCCTACAAGTGGGACACTGTATATCAAGTCTCTATCACTGAGTGTGTCGTGTGCATGTGATTAAATCACACTTTCATGCAATGCTGTGAATATACACATGCTAACAAAAAAAACCTGTCAGCTAACTGTGCGTTTGTGTGTGTGTCTGTGTGAAAGAGAGTAAAGTCACTTTGCTTTTAATGATTAATAGATTTGAGCTGTGTTACAGATATGGTTTATCAATAGTGTGTGTTTGTGCTACAGTCTCTCGTGATGTTTCTGTTCTCTTTATGTCAATTTCACTCTGTGAGTACAACCTCTGGTGTATAATGTTTGTACGTGAACTGGCCACAGACTGATTGTTTGACACTGCCCACTCACCTACGTGTACGGCTTCATGTGTATGCAGCACTTGCATGACTGTTCTACTACTCAACCATCTCTCCATAGTCATCCTTATGCATTGTGATTTTGTTTTAGTGTGTGTGTGTGTGTGTGTGTGTGTATGTGTGTGTGTAAGCACAGTGTGTGTGTACGTTTCTGTGTCTGAGCATGTCTCTGGATGAGCTTCGCTCTTAAACACACACTTTTGCTTGCACACACACAGAGCCGCCATACCTGGGGCAGCAGTACAAGCTACAAGTCTTGTGCTGAATCATGTGAAATGATTTTAATATAGCTTCTTCCTTTTTTTGCTGTGGCCTGGATGAGCAGAAGATAGCCCAGGAGAGGGAGAAGTTTGCAGATGAGGACAGCATATTTTACACACTGGGAGAATGCGGCCTTATCTCCTTCTCTGACTACATCTTCCTCACCACTGTGCTGTCCAGTAAGTACATTATTGAACTGTACAGACTGTCCAGAGATTTAATATTTCTTATGAGCCACCCCATTCAACCCTGCGTTCCTCAAACTTTGCACACTGATCAAGAATCAAATCCCATAACGATCTATCTATCTTCTCTGTTCTCTGCTTTCTTACTGCTGTCAGTTACAACAGAAAGTGATGAGGAAATAATTTTCCAATATAACATTATTAGCCAGGATAAAAAGCTGCCTGTCTGTTAAGCAATAATCTGTAGAAGTCGAGTGGATAAGGCATTAATAGAAATGGAGTAAATTTCACATTTATGCCTCCTTTCTGAATGTGTCAGGCTCTACTGTAATAAAAATGTAGCCCCGACCTTCCTCTCCAATCACTAGTAAACTTTTATCCCGAGCTTAGCGCAACCATTTATTATAATCAGTTCATATGGAGAAATTCTCCGGGGAAGTTTTCAAGGACAAGTCAGTCTTAAACAGACAGGGCAGGATGCCTTATGGCTAGTTTCAATCCATTTAACACGGCCACCAAAATAGTACAAAGGAGGACATATTTTGCCTAACAGACGCAGACATTGGTTCCAACCTCAGAGTGATACATATTTATTGCTTTGAATCTGAATTCTTTGTCAGAGAAGACAAGATTAATCTTTAATATTTCCCTTAAAGGAACTGAGTTGTTGAAGGAGTAAATGTAATAAGAGGAATTTAACAAATAAAGGTTATACAGTGTAGTGTGTGAATATCAGGGCAGCAACACATTTTGTTACTGCTTTGATTTGAGAGTATTTGATCCACATCAGATGAACAGAATTGAAAATGTTTCCCTTTTACAGTTACACAAAACAACAAATGGGTTGTTGGCCAAATATGGACAATGCTTTATAAACATGACATAGCATTAAATATTAAATGTATTGTAGAAAGTCTAGATTTTAGTAGTAATTGTCTAAATAGATTAGGATAGTCAAAGCAAAGGCATAAACCATATACAGTATGTTTGATGTGAATCTGAACCAGATACCATAAATACAATGCCTGTTATATGTAAAATGTGCTCTACAAAAGATGGAAGTATAGCGTGCAGCAGTATTTAATGTATACAGTGTGGAATAGTTGTAAGCATTTGAAAAATACCAACAAATGATTTGATATTTTATAAAGCTATAGGAATTTTATGAATTGAATATATGAATTTACAGTGAGTTGATCTGATATGAAAAATATGAATCATATATAAATTAATAATGCTACACATCATCTTATGCTTATCTACAGAAAGTAATCAGGGATGTGTTATGAGGAATAATGTGTCAGTATGTTGCAAAATTATATTTGCATAAAATGCACTGATTGCAAAAAACTGCAGCAAATGTAAATTCAAATATAGTTGGGTTTTTTTCTTTTCTTCAAATGCTGTATTCCTTGTTCATATAGGCAGTGCAAAGTCTGTTGACAGAATGTGGGACTGATTGTCTAGTGATCATTGTGCAGTCTGATGGCAACTAAAGCACCACTGGGGGCTGCGATGAAGGCTGAAAATTCTGCACAGTTGATGTGTAATGACCGAGTCACTATTGAATTCTTAAGCCGTTGTCTGGGTTGATCCAGTGTGGCGTGATGTTTTTATATTGTGATGTATTGATTTAAGAATATGTTTCTTTGTTTGTGTGTGTCTGTGTGTGTGTCTGTGTCTGTCCTGTGGTGTCCAGCTCCCCAAAGGAACTTTGAGATTGCTTTCAAGATGTTTGATCTGAATGGTGATGGAGAGGTGGACCTGGAGGAGTTTGAACAGGTTAGTTTGTGACCAGCAGTAGTCACACACTAACACGCATAAACAAAATCAATAAATTGAAAGAGACACCAGGTTAAATGGCCAGTCCACACATTCAAACTGTGCTTTAATATTTGTAATATCTGTGATTTTCTTTCTTGCTTTCTTTCTTTTTTTTAACCCGCTCTGCTACTTGAATCTGATCGATGTTTGACCCACATTTCAACTTCACTTCTCCAGGTCCAGAGCATCATTCGCTCCCAGACCAGTATGGGCATGCGGCACCGTGACCGCTCCACCACAGGAAATACCCTGAAGACAGCCGGCTGCAGCTCTGCTCTCACCACCTACTTCTTTGGAGTAGACCTCAAGGGAAAACTCACCATAGGCAGCTTCCTGGAGTTTCAGAGGAAACTGCAGCATGATGTGCTCAGACTAGAGGTAATGAAAAGGGGAACGTGAATGAGGTGGAAGATTACACTGAGAGTATGAATCTCCTCGTTTACTGCACTATTTTGCACAGTTATAATGAATTCAATTAGCAGCTTTGTTATCATGTTAAATCTTCTGTACCTATCCAGGGACTACATAAAAATTAACAGCATCCCGACAAAGAGGAAGTAAATATTGCCATCTGTATTACATTTACTCCCCCAGTAGACACATGAGCTCAAATATGTTCAAATCAAGAGCAGGAGAGAAGTAAGGAGGCAGTGACAGTTGAATGTTAGACATTATTCAAAGGAAGACACTGTGCACGCACTCACTCCTGGCTGTATCAAGTATAAAATCCATCTCCTGTCTTTTTCTCCTCAGTGATGCCACTTGCTTCTCCAGTAACATTAACTGATTGGTGTTGAGCATATGGTTATTCTATTAATTAGCGTGGGTAGTGTCGATCTCATACTCTGAACCATAATTGGCGCTGTCATCTAAAGCTCCAAGAGTAGGACGCGAGTCTGAGCATCTGCCAGAAAGAAAGAGCTATCTGTCAGGTCTTAACGATAACACGATGCTCTGAGAGTGAAATCATAATGCTGCAGATAAGACTGACACAGTTTTAACATGGTTGTTTTTCCTGAAGTCTCTATTTTACATGCTCGCCTTTAACTCATCTTTTTATGTAATTGCTGAGACTGCAGCTCACCCTCAGGCCATGTTTTATCAGATGGAGATATTTTTTTCACACACCTTCCCTCACTTATCCAGGGGTTAAAGTTCTCAGACACCATGCTGAGTTCAGGCGTAGAGCAGTTTTAAATTCATATGATACTTAATTCAACACATTGTACACATTTCCTCCTGGACAGCTTTCAGTCTCACAAGTCTTCTCTCGATGTAATCCCTGCTTGTCTCACTTCTCTTATTCTCACAATTTGTAACACTTATAAAACCACTCTTTGAATTCTAGAGCTGCAACGATTAGTCGATCAACGGAAAATTAATTACCAGCTATTTTGATACTCAATTCATCATTTTGAGTAATTTTTTTACAACATAAATGTCATGATAAACCAGAGCTACCATCATTAACTGGACCTCACAAACAGTAGATTCTTCATGGTTACATGAATGGTCCAGTAACCCCTGGAATAGTCACTCCAGGCTTACTTTGGCTTAGTCAGCTGCCTCTTTCAATTTACACGACAATAACGTTACAACAATAACAGTTTGAGAGGTCGGCACATTCAGAGAGAGAAGAGGAAGGCAGCCGTGTGGTTGTCAAACAGCCTCAAACATAATTCAACTGGATTGACCTGACACAGCCAAGGCCCACTGCTGTTAAGCCATTCTCCAGTGCAACATTGTAAAAAAAAAAATGCACATGTAGATTTAATGTCACCAAGCCAGCCGCAAGCATGATTCAACCCGAAGCCTGACACCAGTATTTACTGTTTCCCATCTCCCCATGTCCTCCTTCTCCTATTAATTTGTTTGTCCCTCTGCACAGCACTCAATCTTTATCTGCCTCTCTCTCTCTCTTGCCCCCCTTCACCTCCAGTTTGAGAGGAACGATCCTGTGGACGGCAGAATCAGTGAGAGACAGTTCGGGGGTATGCTGTTGGCCTACAGTGGCGTCCAGTCTCGTAAACTCAAGCAGATGCAGAAGGGCTTGAAAAAGATGTTTAAGGATGCACAGGTAGATAAATATGTGTGTGTGTTTTTTTTTATTCCTGTGTGCATGGAACTGTGAGATGAGCGATTTGTGCTTTATGGTTATATGTGGTTGTGAGTGTTTTTAACTAGCAGGCCGACATACGCAGATGTGTGACAGACGGTGTGTGCCTGTAGGAAAAGGGACATTTTGAGTGTGTGTGAGAGACAGTATTGAGAGGTAACGCATCACGGGGAGAGGACAGCACATTCGGGGCCTGACGTTATCCACCTCACCAGCACTCACTCTCTCCAATTCCTTTGCCTTCTGCTATCTCTGTTTGTGATGACCAAATAAAGTGCGCCCAGTCCTCAGCAGGAGGGCATAAGTTAGTCCTTGATGTCTCCCTGAGCTCCTTAGTAAACTCCTTCTCTGACAGTGTCTCTGTAGTCTTTCACCTCTTCTGTTTGGCCTTGTCTTCCCCCTCATTTGCTCTTCTATCAAACAACAAATGCTTATTCAGTTTAGTCAACTTCAGACTGAATAACACCATGACTTAGCAAGGTTTCTAACAAACAAAAAAAAGATTTTCGACTTTCCATTACTCAGCCATTCTTACACCCAAAAAACACCTCATTGCTTCAAGCAAGTCAAATGGCTCCACTGGGACAAACCAAACGGGGGGAATCTAAAAATATTCAAGACTTAAAGGGCTTGAAGTCAAATTCAGGACATGCTTATCCCTTTCCCGTTTCCAGTGATTTGAATTAACTTTGGTTTCATGCTAGTTTTGCTTCACTTTAATGAGTCCCATCAGTCAATTGACTGAAGTCACACCCAAGCATATCCCCCAGAGGTGTTGCAGCAAAAAATGCCCCCCCCCCCTTTTAAAAAAATCTTTAAAGCTAGCAGGCATCACACTGTCGCTTGTTGGTATACATTGAAGCACCACCGATGTCAGACTGAGCTCTGATGAGGAAAGTTTGACGATGAAATGCAACGTTTAGCAGACAAAAGAAAACGCTGCAGTTCCTCCCAGGCATGGGAGAGAAAAAAATGAGCCGGGGTGCTGCCAGAGCGGTGTCTCGCTAAGGAATTAGACTGCAGTAAGCATCTTTCTCTCTCTCTCTCCTCCTCTTCCACTGTTTTCCCCTCTTTCCCCATTCTGCTTTCTTTCTCTCTCAACCTGTATGGTAAATAAAGAAAAAAGTGATATTTACTGTCTAAGACCAGCTGTTTACTTTTTTTTATGAGAAGAAGCTCATCAGCAGCGTGGCAGCTGTGTGACTGTACATCTGTTAATATGCCTGTACTTTTGTGCATGTGTGTCTTAGACCGTCTGTTTCCTGTCCGTCCACGGCACACTTGTTCATCCATGTGTGTCCAGTGCTTCTGCCCGCTTCCTTTCGGTCATTTGTGTCACACCGCTGCACTGTTTCCCCAAACCGCTTTGCGCAATTGCAGCTCTTGTCATGACAATACTTGGTTGATTTTTCACATGATTGCATTGCTGTGAGGTTTCAGGTAAAAACTGTCGGAACTATTTGTTCCCGACCTTTTTTTCTCATATATTCTTTTCTTGTGTAGGGCATCACATTTGAGGAGGTGGAGAATTTCTTCACTTTCCTGAAAAACGTGAATGATGTGGACACAGCCCTCAGTTTCTACCACATGGCTGGAGCGTCCATAGATAAAGGTACACCCCAGATTTGCCCTTTTCCTCTGATATTCTCTCTTTGTTCCTAATTCCTCCCCTTTAGAAATCTAAAGGAGATCTAAAGGGGAGGAATTAGGCCGCCATTTCCTCTGTCTCCCAGGGCTGTTAACAGTCCAGCCAGCCAGATCAGCTTCCCACATCTCTTCTCTTTTTCTCTCCCAATCCTAGCTCAACCATTTGCTTAACCATTTGCCATCTGTATGTCCATCCATCCATTCATCTACTACTACTACTTCTTCCAGGCCTTACAGCTTCAATTAAAAGACCAGGAGCATACATGCATGACATATTACTTCCAACTTGACAGTGCAGGCTACTGATGCCTAGTGACACATGCCAGCATCATCGCAAGGAAATGCAGGAGGGCTTTCACGATGCTGACCTGTCATCACATGGTTGCTTTTTGCCTCCTAATCACCAACAATTCACTGCAGTCCTACTTCTTAACACTGTATCTACAATGCATATTTACGAAGGCTAATTACTAAGTGTCAAATCACAATTTTTTGTTGATTATTTCTAACTAAATTCATTCACCTTATAGATTGTCTCAATGAAAGTCAATTTAATGTGGGAGCAGCACAGGCAAAGAGAAAACCTGTAGCCTTTATAGCATGGCAGTTGTTTGATAAGTCAATGTCTCCTTCATTAATGGCAGTTATTCAGCCCCTCGATAAGCCTCCATATGTTTTCTGTCAGCACATCCATTAGCTCAAATTCAACGATGGAACAGCTGCTGCTTTAAGGGAGCGCATGATCTACCCAGAGGTGCTTGTTTCCAGAGTATGATTTCAGAAGTACGCCTACACACTAACAAGCCGTGTGTGTGTGTAAGTGTGTTGTGGAGGAGCATTAAAAACATCTCGCTTCTCCTCGTGAAGATCTGCCAGGCATACGTCTGCCAATTATCTCCGTCGTCCGTGCAGTCTTCCTACCATTCCAGAAGTACCTCTAATAGTTTTCTCTTCACTGATGAATCTTTTTCATCTCACTCTCAAATCTGACCATTTCACACCCTTTTACTGCAGTTTCCCATATATATCTCATATATATGTGTTATCTAGATATCTAGTCTTCAAGGTAGAAAAGGAATCCACTAATGAGACTTTTTGAGGAGCAATTTGCCTTTTTTCATTTCCATTTTCAGGGTGATTTTGTCAGGCATTCTTTTCATCCTGGCCCCTCTACTGATCCTCATATTCCTCTGTTTCTCTTTACCTTCCCTCCTCCGTTTGTGTGCCTTGAAGTCTAATAATCAATGATTGTGGTCGAGACCAAGGAGATTTTCATCATTTTGTTGTTTGTTGCATGACAGAGGCATTTTTCTTCCTAATACATGACACCTCCATCTTTTTCTCATTCTTTTCAGTCAGTCTCATTCTCAGCAAGATGCTCTGATGCTGTCTGCCCCTCCTTCTCCTCCTCCTCCTCCTCTTCTTGCTCCTCTCAGCCCCTTCTTTCTCTTTCTTGTGTCTTTCACAGTCTCCCCTGTGAATGGCAGCCCTGCCTGCTATTGATCCAAAGCAGTTTGACTCACACACCATGTCCCTCCACATGGGCCATTTATGAGCTGGCTCGAGTGAGTCTGTGTCCACTAGCACCTCTATTACTCTCTCCCACAAACAGTGAATCTTTTTTATCTGTGGTTCCCTCCCTCTGTCTCCTAGTTACCATGAAGCAGGTGGCCCGTACCGTGGCCAAGGTGGAGCTGTCAGATCATGTGTGCGACGTGGTGTTCGCTCTGTTCGACTGTGACGGTAAGTAGCCAGCTGGTTAATCTCAGCGCTCCTCTGCAAATATTCCTGTGAAGAAATAACACCTCTGCTGATGGGTGGAAATCATCAAAATCTATTGAATCCTCTTACTTACTCTCCCTCTATTATTTCATCATCTCCCTCCCCTGTCCACTCCTCCCCTCTCAGGGAATGGGGAGCTAAGTAATAAGGAGTTTATAGCCATTATGAAGCAGCGTCTGATGCGTGGGCTGGAGAAACCCAAGGACATGGGCTTCACTCGTCTGGTGCGCGCCATGGTGAAGTGTGCCCAGGACACCGCCTGGGACTTTGCCATGCCAAAGACATAATCGAGACAGGATGAAGTGTGTGAGCGTGAGACAAAGACAGCATGCGAATACAACATCAGCAGCATCAAAGGCATTCTCCTTCAACAGGTCACAAGAATATAAATACACAAGTAATGCAATGAACTCATTAGGACAGATGCTCTGAGGGGCACCATCAATCATTACTGCATGTCAGTGTAGTTCAAGCTATCAATATAGTTCCTGAAGCATGCTGACGCCGCACTGTGTGTCCCGAAAGGCTTTTCCTAGCATGTCTTTCGAAGGCATCTCGGGTATTTGTATATGTATATTTGCCATATTCTGCAGAGGAAGGCCAGCAGGTAACTGTGTGACCCCTTTTTTCGAACGCTAAAACAGCACTTTTTTTTATCAGTAGTTAACATGTTTCACTGCAAAAGGCAAAAATCAATCAAAGAAATCAATCTTATTTGAATTGTATCTCTATAAATGCCACCGTATGTCTGTCCTATACTAATGACAGACATTTATTTCTTTGATGGGGCACCGACCCTCGTGTCTGTAATCTCATAATCACCTCTTTGTTCAGCCTGCTAGCTCCAGCTGCATCTTTGCTCAAATTGGCTCATAAAGGATCCATGATAAAGTGTCGCTCTATAATGTACTGTTTAAAGTGTGTATTATTCTGATTATTATTGCTCTCTGAAATACTTTATATATAAGACGGATGTTAAAAGAAATGCTCTATTAAAGATGTTTTTAATAATGTACATCTGATTACATTTACATGACTGTGTTCTGTATGGCGTGTAAATCGGGTTGTTGTCTTGCCATGTTCTCATTTTCACTCTTTTGGGATTAGCAAGACTAATCTATGGGGCACCAAGGAAGTTTTTTGTCATGTAATGAAATGGGGTGTGATATTTTTTTGAGCAGAACGCATGGCTGATTGTATGCAGTGGCTTTGAGTGAGTGCCAGAGGAAGAAAAAGATGGTTGTGTGTGTGTGTGTGTGTGTGTGTGTGTGTGTGTGTGTGTGTGTGTGTGTGTGTGTGTGTGTGTGTGTGTGTGTGTGTGTGTGTGTGTGTGTGTGTGTGTGTGTGTGTGTGTGTGTGTGTGTGTGTGTGTGTGTGTGTGTGCACAAGAGCAGTCAGCAGTTTTGTCTAATTGAAATGGACGGCATAGACAGTCCTAGGCCTCTGCTGCCCATTAAAAGATTGTCCTGCAGCCCCCTCTGTACACACACTGTGCTGCATTGGCCTGAGACGAGCTGACTGGCTCGCTCACTTGCACACGGACACAGTGCGACTGACAGGCGGAAGTGCTACTCAGGAGTGATTGCTAGGCAGGAGATAAGGTTGAAGGAGGAAGGAGGAGGTTGAAGTGTGGCATTGCAATCACTTGGAGTTTAAGATCATATGAAACTGAACATCCTCGCCTTCACAGTTGCTTATTTGGACAGGCCAAAACACAAAGACATTCAATTTGCAAAGATACTTATCTGATGAAAGCAGTATATTTTCACATCTGAGAAGCTGGAATCGGTGAATGGTTGAGTTTCTTCCAGTTGACAATTCGATTAATCAAAAAAAAATTTTCATCATTGATAAAATCAAATCAAAACTTCAAAACCTGCCTAATAAAGGCTCCTGTTGCTCACTGTGGCTAAATAGAGTTCAGCATGTCTCCAAATGCACTGAGTCTCCCGACAACAGTTCCATCTGCACTGAAAACTTGCCCAGTAACAGCTCTAGCTGTACCGCGCCCCCCCCCCCCCCCCCCCCCAACGGCTCAGCCACATAAACCCAGAGCAAGAACGCTCCGTCGAATTTCTCTGCTTGGTGAGCACTGAAGCAACGCTCAATGGTTAACTGTTGTCAGACTGGGTAGTGAGGCTATATTTGGAGCGACTGCAGAACTCCCTCTTAAGTCAACAGTTCTTTGTGTGTATACACAGAAATGTACACATTCCCTGTATGGACAGTGCATGAGCTGTTCCTAATGTGTGCACTAGAATTAAGCTTTTTCTTCATGCTGAATGCAGTGAGTGTACACTTCATTAGGTCATATGTTCTGTACCATCTGTCATGTCATTGAAAAACTTTATTATTGCACTCATGTAAGTAAGGAGTTTAAGGAGGGGCTATATAAAAAGGGGCAAAGGCAGTAAAATGTTTAATTTTAACTAACTGGTGAGCAGTAATGTTGTCTCTATACATCCAGGCTATTGCCATCTGTACATTTTCACCAGGCCTGTTTAAGGAATGGGACTTTAAGGAATCTAAGGGGAAAAAATAATTCATTTTCTGATACAATCCACAAACCTTGCACTACAGTTGCTATCAAAACCCACCAGTTCTATTGCCAGAATTGAAAGACAATGCATCTGTGCTTTGCAAGAGCAGGGAGTGACAGTAGCTGTTTCAAGTAATTTCCATTTCACCTCCGCTACACTGTAAAATATTCCGAAACATCCAGGATTTAAAGGCTGATATTTGTTTCAAAGCCGGTTAGACTGGAAGGTTTCAATGAGAAACAGCCGAGTGTCATTGGTGAAACAAAATGTGTGTAGCTATAGTTGAGCCATATGGCAACACGTGTGATATTTATAATATCCAAAATATCTCTGGTTACACAGAATGTTTTATTGGAGAGGGGATCGCTGCATTCATTCAGATCAGGAACATAAATAACCAGGCGTCAACTGAAACCAAAAGAAATTGGTTACTATGTGGGGCTTTGACTCTTAACAACCAAATACCAAGTATAAATATATGTCGTTTTTTCAAATACATAAGAGTCAGAGGAGTCTTGGAATTATGGTTCCAGTTATCTTTACTTCGGTATGGATAAAGTGAAACTGACCAGAGAGCTGTTTTACTATTCATAAAAGACCTCTCTGCGTTCCTTGGTAGAGCCAATGTTTAAGGGAATTTCCTGAAGAGTAATCCATTCACCAAACTCATCCAATTAGTAAAACAGCAAGCATCTTTATGTGACTACCAAACTCAAAAGAGTCTTGTTTTCTGAGTCATGTTACTATGTTAATGTAAACTATGAAACATTTAAATGTTTAGATAATGGATTAATATAAATTTGCCACTCTTGCACCTTTAACCAAACTAGTTCAATGTCAGAACTTTATCCCCTTATATGTTTATTTATTGAAAATTGTACTCGTTCAACACGACTCAAATATGCTTGAAGGGGTCAGTGAGCTGATTAGTAGTGCAGAGACCCAACTAAAAAGCAGGACAATGTAGATGTTGAGAGCTTCTAAGGGTTGATGGACAACAGACAAGTTATTAACCGTGGGCCTTGACACTTCACTTCACCCTGGTTTAGAGTGAAACAGAACATCCAATACATGTAACTCAGTTCAGCACAGGACACAAAAAACAGAAATAAGCACTGTGTGATACCTGGACTTAGCAGCTAGCCTCAAAACTGTCCCATGGAAAGTGAAGATGTGAAAGTTAAACATAAGTGAAGCTCAGTGATTCCTGACTGCCATCTAGTGGCTATGATGAGAGCTTCAGGTTCACTCACTGAGAACTTGGGATCACTTTCTTATCTGCATACCTCCAGAGGAACACCCAGTATAGATGGACTGATTGCATAATAGTCTTCAAGTTTCAGAAGTACATGACAGGGTCCCTGCGGATCCTTAAAGTCTTAAATTTAGTTTTTGATATTCAAGGTCTAAAAATGTCTTATAATGTCTGGAGTTATAGGAGTTACGGTATTACATTTGATTTGAGCTGGGCAGAATGAATTAGCATAATTATATTTGTTCAGTTTATGTTATTTGTCATTATTTTCTGCTTTTGCATTATTATATGTATGAGTATTTTCATGAGTATGATGTATTTTCTGCATTGAGTACTTGTTTGAAAAACTTACATGGTAATGCATGCTATTACTGAAGTGACATTAGTATTTTAATGCTGTTGTACAAGCATATTTACATGAGTAAAGGATCTAAATGCTTTCTCCACCAACCTCTTGTTATTACAGAGGAGGAAAGCTTTACACAGAATTAATATAATTATCCATATATAAATAACATAACTTAGTGTTGTTGCTTATTATTGTATCAGAAATGTTTTCATGGCTACTTATGACGTTCCTTACTATTCTTTATAAAAGAGTAGGGTCACCAATGAACACCACTTTTAGAGAAGCTGCTTAAACAACGAATAAGAAGTGTCAGTCTCAGTTTGAAGGAAGAAAAACATATTTCATGATTCCAATCACACCAACATTTAATTAGTCAGGTCTTTAATTACACTTACAGTACAAGAGTTGATCCTAAAAAAAAATGAAAGCATTATGCAAAAATTCATAGTAACTGAAACAACATGGCTCCTGATTATGTTGTTGAATAACAGATTACATACCAACGACCAACACAACAGAGAGGTTTACAGGAGCATCCTAACATTCAAAGCAAGATGGCTTGTAAATAGCATGGACAAAAAAATCTGAGGTCCTAAATGTTGACATGGAATAAAACGTAATAAATACACAGCATAAAACGTTCTTATTCGCTGAACACCTATGTGTAATGTTAAAAGGAAAAAACCCAGGTACAGTACTCTCCACGTTTAAAGATGGCCAAAGAAAAATGAACATACAACCAAAGAAACATCAAGGATCCATGTGATCCGTTAAAAATGGGTTTCAGCCTTTTCTTAGCATATAATAAAGAACCTGTTAGGATGGATGGCTGTCTTTCAAAATGAATGAGAATGGAACATTTGTTACAAAGATATATCATTTGGCTCTTAAGAAAAAAGGTTTAAGTCAAAAACAAACAAAAATAAAAGGGGCTCAACATATAAATTGGCTATTTACCATTAACTGGTGGCCTTCAGCCACCTGGTGGCTATAAGTAACAATGACACATGGATGTCAAAGTCACAGCTGGGAACTTCTTTCTCCTGCTGCCATAGCTCCACTCAACTGCTGCTGTCAGATCACAGATTAAACGAATGGTCTCCATTACAAACTAAGGGCAAATAGCTGCATGTAAGTGCCAGCTCAGCTCTACAGGTCACATTCTTCTGTCAGTGTGCTGCTGCTACAGGGTGGTGATGGTAGGAGGACTGTTTACGGGGGGGATGAAGCAGACAACTGGTAGTCCTGATCGCACAGGTAGAGAACAGTTCAGGTGGGAGAGTTACTAGGTCCTCAATCACTGTCAAACTTGATAGAGTTGACTGAGGTGGAGATGGCTCCACCACGGTAGCTTCCCCTCTTCTTCTTTGTCTTTTCGTGGCGAAATGATTTGCCTTTAGTGAACCTTAGTACATCGTTGGCTTTCTGGCCCCAGTCCCCTGAGGCTCCATACTGGAATAGCAAAAACAAATTAAAATGTTTGATAGATTATTATTCAGTCACCTCAGAAAATCTAAATTTGCAGTGACGCTGAAAATGTTCCTGAACTCACCTTCGCATCAAAAGAATTGTCTGCAAGACGGGGATCCACGGCTACTTCCTCCTCTCTTATTCTCCGGAAAGGTACGTTGGAAGACTGAAAGATCGTTATTTTCATTAAATTGTGTTTTTTCCTATGAAAGCACGTATGTACAGTTGTTTGATTCTATAACTGATGTGGGTTTTACAAATGTTTGTAACAAGTCAGGCTTAAGACCGACTTTCAGTCAGTAACAGCTCTTACCTTGTTGGCTTTAGGAAACGTCTGTGGTGTGGTCGGCTTTTTCTTGTTTGTTGGTGTCTTGACATCTGTCTCGTCCTCTTCACTTTCTGATGACTCATCCTTTTTTCGCTTTCCATTGGTGCCTGCATGAATCAAGAGGGGGGGGGGGGGGGGGTTCATTACATCACAGTTAAAGGCCGACTAAAGTTGGAGTAAAAAGAAATGTGGCCACACTGTTCAGTTACCATTTGTTGTGGGTGTGGTGGGTGCTGTGGCTGCTTTAGGTGGTGCTTCGTCCTCATCTGATGAACTGTCTGATGAGCTGCTGCTGCTCTCCTTGGCTTTAGCTGCTGGGGTTGTCTTGGTGGAAGCAGCTGGTGTAGCAGGCTTCACAGTACTTTTACTGTCCTCTTCTTCAGAGCTGCTGTCACTGGATGAGGACTCCGCTGGTTTTGCTGGAGTCTTTGCTGCCTTGGGTGTTGCTGCCTTGGGTGTTGCTGCCTTGCCATTGGGGACAATGGCAGCCTTTGCAGGGGTTTTCTTAGTCTCTGTCTCAGAATCAGAGCTATCCGAGGAGTCAGAGCTGCTCTCCTCAGCCTTCTTTTTGGGAGCTGTGGCTGCGGGCTTGGGTGTCGCCGCTGCCTTCTTGGCTTCCTCCTCCTCGCTAGAGCTGTCGTCACTGGAGTCTGCAGGAGCCTTGGTGGCACTAGCAGCAGGTTTCTTGGCAGCTGGAGTTTGTTTTTTCACTGCAGGTTTGGCTGCCTCATCCTCAGAGTCTGAGCTGTCAGAGTCAGAGCTGCTTTCTGCTGCAGCCTTTGCTGCAGGTGTAGCAGGCTTTGAAGCCGGGGTAGAAGGTTTAGCTGCTGCAGGTTTAGCCTTGACTGGTGCTTCATCTTCAGAGGAAGAGTCAGAGTCAGAGTCGCTCTCTGCTGCTGCAGCAGGCTTTGCGGCAGGAGTAGCAGGCTTTGAAGCCGGGGTAGAAGGTTTAGCCTTGACTGGTGCTTCGTCTTCAGAGGAGGAGTCAGAGCTGCTCTCTGCTGCTGCAGCAGCCTTTGCTGCAGGAGTAGCAGGCTTTGAAGCTGGGGTAGAAGGTTTAGCTGCTGCAGGTTTAGCCTTGATTGGTGCTTCGTCTTCAGAGGAGGAGTCAGAGCTGCTCTCTGCTGCTGCAGCAGCCTTTGCTGCAGGAGTAGCAGGCTTTGAAGCTGGGGTAGAAGGTTTAGCTGCTGCAGGTTTAGCCTTGACTGGTGCTTCATCTTCAGAGGAAGAGTCAGAGTCAGAGCTGCTCTTTGCTGCTGCAGCAGGCTTTGCTGCAGGAGTAGCAGGCTTTGAAGTTGGGGTAGAAGGTTTAGCTGCTGCAGGTTTAGCCTTAACTGGTGCTTCGTCTTCAGAGGAGGAGTCAGAACTGCTCTCTGCTGCTGCAGCAGCCTTTGCGGCAGGAGTAGCAGGCTTTGAAACTGGGGTAGAAAGTTTAGATGCTGTTGGCTTAGCCTTGACTGGTGCTTCGTCTTCAGAGGAGGAGTCAGAGCTGCTCTCTGCTGCTGCAGCAGCCTTTGCTGCAGGAGTAGCAGGCTTTGGAGCCGGTGTAGCTGGTTTAGCTGCTGCTGGCTTGGCCTTAGCTGGTTCTTCCTCATCAGAAGAAGAGTCAGAGTCGGAGCTGCTCTCTGCTGTCTTGGCAGGAGGTTTAGCAGCAGCAGGCTTTGTTGGAGCTGCAGCTTTAGTGGCAGGTTTTGCTGGAGCCTCATCTTCTGAGCTGCTATCTGAATCTGTGGTGAAAGAAACAATATTTTGAAAAAAGCTAAACATGAATGTACGTAACAAAGCAGGGGTGACAACAGAAATTTCATATGGTGAATACTAAACTTTATTCTGACAGGACAACTTTTAGAGGAAATACTCAAATGATGAACTTGCATGCTCACAATCAGGTCTTACCTGAGCTTGAGGAGTCATCTTTTTTAGCTGGGGTCATCTTAGCAGGTGTGACTTTAGCTGGAGCAGCCTTAGCTGGAGTCACCTTCACAGCAGGTTTTTTCACCTCCTCTTCCTCATCTGAGCTTGAGTCTTCAGAGTCTTCCTTTTTAGCAGGTGCAGGTTTGACTGGGGTAGCTTTAGCCGGGGTGACTTTGGCTGCAGGCTTCTTTGCCTCCTCTTCATCTGAGCTTGAATCTGGAAGGACACACATATGTCAAAAATACTCACACAAACGGGATCACACAAGAGAAATATCGCTGACTGGAATCATGATAATTACCTGAGCTCTCAGAGCTGGACTCCTGCTTCTTTGCAGCAGGTTTGGGTACGGTGGGTTTGGCAGGAGTGGCCTTTTTTACCGGTGCAGGTTTAGCTGTGAGGAGTATGCTGTTAGAAAAAACCATAAAAAAAACAAAAAACTCTGACACATAGAAATGATAACGGTGGGCAACTCTTACCAGCTTTTTTCTCTTCTTCCTCATCACTGCTGTCTGAGGAGTCGCTGTCTTTGGCCTTGCTGGCTGCTGATGCGGCTGGAGCTTTCTGAACTGAAGCAGGAGGTGGGACTGCACTGTAAGCTCCTACCAAGACAGAGGCAACAGCATGACAAAAAGCCCTTGACGTCAGCACTACCTTTATGTATTGGACAATGTTTTAAGATCATTCCAGGTTGGACTAGGTGATCGTCTTTTCAGGTAAGTCACACTACATGGTGCAAAGACAGGGCCGTGGACAGGAAGGATAGAAACAGGTATGGGGAGGAATAAAAGGTGTTGGGGAGGAAGGAACATAGCCTGTCATGATAAACATGGCCTTCATGAAGCAAGCAAGTTTTTATCTTATATTTGCACCAGACAGCAAAAATAAGGAAATGGTCTTGAACTAGTTTTTTAAGATTGGGAAAGAGATGAACATCACAGACACTATACTCTGCAAAAGAAATGTCTGGGTAATAAAAAGGGAAATAGCTTCCTCAAGGACACTTAAATATCTAACTACTATCCCATTTAGCACTGTATGACAGTGTAGTCATTTAATGCAAATATAAGCTGAGGACTGATTGGTGAATGTCCAATGACTGAAGTCATTGTGAGCACAATCAAACCTTCCCCGATGGTCAATTTTGCTCTATGTGCCTCACACCGTTTTGAACAATGCTGTTATTGTGCATCTTTTGGTGTAGTGTGGAGAAGCTATTGGACATGCTATGGTAAAAAAAAAAAAATTAACACACCTGCTTTTGTTTTTTTGCTCGGTGGAGCCTCATCTTCAGATGAAGAGTCTTCACTGCTTGATTCAGCAGCAGCAGCAGGAGTGGCGGCCTTCACTTGGGCAGGTTTGACTGGCGTCTATCAAGACATGTGAAACATTAGCCACTGATTTAACTTGTGCTACATTATTCTAACCTCTGATAAAGACAAAAACAGGCAACAATATTTAGAGATGGGAAGCTTTTAGCATACCTTGGCTGGTTCTTCGTCTTCAGAATCAGAGGAACTGTCTTCACTGCTGCTCTCTTGCTTCTTCTGAGCTGCACCTTTAGCAGCAACAGCAGCTTTTGGTGCAGCGACAGCAGCTGCCTTGGGTTCTGTTATTCATAGTTAAATAAGGTCAATTCGATTAAACATTTTAAAAGCATTTTCCCTTTCAGCTTAACTTTAGTTAGCCATTAATAACAGTTGCAGTACGACAAGATAAGAGGCTATAAACTCACTGGTTGCAGGAGCTTTGGCTGCTTTCTCATCCTCTGAGTCGGACTCTTCACTGCTCGAGCTGCTGTCTTTCTTCCTTGTGCTGCCTGCAGCAGCAGCAGGCTTTACAGGAGCCTACACGCATAAAACTACGTTATAATAATAGTATAAACCCACAACCATTGTCTTACAGCAATGAGTAGATCTGGGAATTGCTCATTCGGATGGTTCTTCCTACCTTTGCAGGCGTCTTCTTCTCCTCCTCAGAGTCACTTGAGTCTTCACTGCTGCTGGATTCAGCTTTAGCAGCTGCTTTAGCAGGAACCACCTTGGCTGTTAAAATAACATTGCAAAAAATGTAATCTGACAATGACATACAAGGTTTCCGAATGGTACATCACTGTGTGTGTTAAATATATTGATATTACCTGCAGGGGCTGCCTTTGTTGGTTTTGCAACAGCTTCTTCATCCTCGCTGCTCGACTCTTCGCTGCTGGAGCTCTCTGTACTGGTTTTTGCCTTCTTGGCTGATGGGCCGTTAATTGCTTCAGCTTGCTTCCGTTTCTTAGCTTCAGGAGACCTAACATGACACAGAAAAGGGGATTAAAATGGAAAACCTATGCTAAAAAGAGAACTAATCTTCCATTCCTCAAAACCACAGCTTAAATATTTATGAATACGTTTTCTCCTGAAGCTTTACAGTAGATAGATTGCATTGCTGGTGTTATCCAGAGACTTGTAGTGATTAAAAAGTTAATAAACCCCAGGTTATTGTTATAAACGTATTTTTAAACAAGGGAAAATGAACATTTATCAAAACATCATTATAAATTTGCCTGTATTGGCAAAAATATCTCATTATCAACTGTTGTCCATGACTTCAAGCCACAACTGAGAGCCTGATAAGCTCCCAGAGTCAATCACAAACTCCTGCATCTGTTCACCAGCTAAACTTTGTGTCCCCTGATCATGCCGCCAGCTCCAGTACTGCTGTTTGCTGATATAAGATTTACAGTTGAAGACAGTGTCTGCTTTAGGATAGACCTAAATTAAACAAATTAAGTTCAGCATTACAGATCTGAATCTGAATATGGCCAGTTTCCTCCTCAAGCTAAATAGGAGATCGCATTAGTGAAGTTATTGAGCAATTATGGTGTAGCTCCTGCACAGAGAGTGAAAAAACTGTAGGATACTGTGACAGCAAACGGCTAATTTTAAACTGTTGCCACGATGTTAAATTAACTATTAAAATACATTTAATGGCAGAGTAAAGTAGAGACTTTTAAGTGAGTGGACAAAATAACAGCCTTGACTTGGAACTTTCTGAATGGCCGCACTCATAATTTGAGAGGGACAAGACAGTCTGAATGGTATTTTTCAAGTTTAATATTGAAACTACAGCAATAAAAATAAAGTTGAGCAGTAAAGAATCAAAAGAAAAAGACAAATAGCAACTCACTTCACCCAGAAGTTGAAGATGTTGGTAAGACTTTCTTCATTTTGATCCTGTGGGTTCTGAAGAGGTAAGGAGAGAGAAAACTAAAACAATTAGCTGTTTATAATAAATAAAGCAGCTACAATAAGACAACATTCACTATCCAACAGTGGAGAGAGATACTGAGCTCAGAGCAAACAGGCTAAATAAACGTGTGCCGCTCCACGTGCTAACCCCACGAGCGCCCACTGTCTCCACGCGCAGCTATGAGGTTCCTCGTGCAGCCCTTTTAAATAATTTCACGTGAGCACACCTGGAGAAGGATAGCTCTTGCAGCCGGCTATTGGCCACACACCAGTGAGCGTCTTACCACTTTAGTCTGTTTGATAAACTCCTGCGCCGCCTTGGTGAACTTGTTCTCCAGCAGGAAGGAGTAGACAGATTTATAAAGATCGCTCGGCACCGACTTTTGCGCCGCCATGTTTAACACCACGTTACGACAGGAAGGACCGGATGTAGAAGGAAACGTCTCTTTGTGGACGTACACGCATGCGCACCATGACGAAGAAATAGGTAGAAAAAAGATAGATGTTCACTCCGTTTGATAAAATAATTTAACGCATAACACTGACTGTTCTTTAGTCATGTAGTCATAAAATGCATTCAACATCCACTGTTACTTTATTCATTATTCATTGCACACAGAGGTGGCAAAAGTACGCACATTCTGTAGCCTACTTAAGTACAGACTCTTGTAAAAGTAGATGTACTGATTCAACTCCTGTACTCAAGTAAAAGTAATAAAAGTAAAGGCTCTGAAATGTAATTAAGTACAAAAGTAGAAATTATTTTTTTTACCGCCAATGTTTTCAATTACAATTACAATTTACATTTTTTGACATGGGCAGCCTTCAGAGCGCACACACCAAAAGAAAAAAAACGATTTTCTATCGCTTATTTGTACGTCATGTCTTCTTTTTATAATGTCACTGAGGTTAAAACAAGTAACGAGCCTGTTTTGACAATATAAGGAGTAGAGAGTACACATAGTTGTGTTCAAATGTAGGGAGTAGAAAAAACGTCGTCAGAAGAATACTCAAGTAAAGTACAGATACCTGTAAATTCTACTTAAACAGCCTACAGTTACTAAGTACAAATACTTCGTTACTTCCCACCTCTGATTGCACACATCATGTTTCATTTTTGCACAGTGCAGTCCATACTTCCTTTGTACAGTATTTCATTTCAAGTTTTTCTCCCCATTTAAAAACGTGTATTATTCCTTTATGTAAATTCTTAGTTTATTTTATTATTTCATTATTATTAATATTACTTCACTTTTGTTATATGTGTATTCTTCTATGTTGTGGGAGCACACGCCCAGATACATTCCTTGTATGTTTATATACCTATAATAAACAGACTGGTTCTGACCCTGATCAAAAGCTATAGCTCTGTATTTACAAAATGTTTCCTTTTTAAATACCCAGGAATCGAGGTAGAGTAAGACCTCTTCAGCTATTTCAATTTTCTCTACGTGTTCTTGTGTCGATAATGATAAATAGTATGGCATAAAACAGTTAAATCGAGGTCTATATTATTCATGCATAACATTTTATACTTTTAAAAATTGTATTAGCCATGTATGATATGCAGAGGGAGAGAGAGTAAGAGATGGAATAAATAACATGATGTTACAGACTGTTGTCCAGTAGGAGGCGGTATACACCTTAAAGTTGATAAACCGAGAGAAGAAGAAGATGTGAAGCGCTGCGCATGATTTAGACGTCAGGACTAAAGACCTTCCTGTTCCTCGTGTCATAACATTTAACTGGTTAAACTGGCACTGACACCAGTGGAGTGCAAGCTGAATTAAACGTGTGAATCGCGGGTTTCCTGGTTGAAGCCATGCCTCGATACGAGCTGGCCCTGATCCTGAAGGCGATGACCCGGCCGGAGACAGCGGCTACTCTCCGGCGGACTGTCGAGACCTTGATGGAGCGGGGCGCGGTGGTGAGACACCTGGAAAACCTAGGAGAGAGACTACTGCCCTACGAGATCACCAAACACAACCAGAGGCACGACCGAGGGGCTTACTTTCTGGTCGATTTCTACGCAGCTCCTAACATCCTCACAGCCTTCCTGGATCACCTACACCGAGATGTGGACGTGGTGAGGCCCACCGTGCTCAAGAAGGACCCCCAGGTGTCCGGTCAGACCTGCTGTGGACCCCAGCAGTGATTGAATGTAAGGAGAGGATGATGAGGATGAAGCCAAGGGCATCAGAACTAACACCGCTTCTGTTTAGACTTGAAATCAGCAGTGATGTCTTTATCCAGACCTAAATCCTTGTGCCCACACTGTAAATGCTACTGTTCCCTTCATGGAATCAGGACTGTAATAAGTTCACCATTTTGTAAACCTGCTTTATCTTTCAATGAATCATTTCTCCAGAGAAAAAGACAAGCACAATGAGTCCTTCCTCCTAAAGTTTAACACACAACTCTGGAGTCTACCAATGATTTATAACCAATGAGGAGTAATTTATGACACCGCAACACATGGAATTGTTATGAATTAATATAATAAAGATATTATGAGTAATTGGACTAAATTTACTTTCTGTTCACCACCAAAGCATCAAGTACTAACTTGGTTAATGAGAGACAATAGATTGCACAGTCGTAAAACTGCATATTTTACATTTTTGAGAGCTTTCCCTCAAAGACAATAGATCCTCAGCTCACTTAACAGCCATTAAAATGTTTGACTATAAGAGACACTTTCGTAAAATTGAACTATCTGTGAAACAATTCCCGGGTTGTACAATTAACCTCCTGACCTTTTTGTAGTTAACAATGGTGATAATTGTGAGTTTTAAGGACAGTACAATGACTATGACAAAGAAGAGTCTGACACAGTCTTGTAGCAATGCCTCTTACAGTGAAAAAACATCATGTGAGTGAAAAAAAAGAGAGCAGAAATATTTGAGCTTATGACACATTGTGGTAACAGCAGTGCAGAAATTCCAAAGATATGCTGAATTTATTCATAAAGTAAGTTGCCATTATATAGTTTGTCCACTAGAGAGCACTGGCATGTTTATTTACTATAAAATGGCCTGCTTTATACACACCATGGTCAAAATCCTTAAAAAAAAAACCAAACGGACATGTGTTGGCTGGTACATGACAATTGTAATTTTTTTCTCTCCATTGTAGCTAACGGCCTTGTCTGCAGTATGGGTCAGCCTCTACAGTTAAACAGTTAAATGATTTCATAACATGTTTCTATGCAGTCGGCCTTTCTTTACCTTCTATTTATGGAGATCATGCTGTGCTGACTGTGCTGTAAGTTAACCCTATATAATGGTTGCTCTTTTTGTTTTACAGGGTTCACAGCTCATGTCCAGAAGATGTACAGTGTGATGCTTTCCTCAATGAACTTTTCCATAGATTTTGACCTGCATTTGGATGTTATGTCATAAATAAACCACTTTTTTCTACTTAACTTGCAAGTTTTGCTTCTGTGTTAAAAAAAAGACCACCACATGATGTTAAATAATGTGTCGTCAGTTTAATTTACTTTCATTTCCCTCCTATGTATGCAATTCTGAAACTTTGAAGTGATGTATATAAGTCACTCAGGCTTGATCACTGCCCTATGAGAAAACACTTAAAATAATTTAAAATGTCTTTTCTGGTCTGCATATACAAATGCTATACATACATAAAAAGAGACATTTTAAAATAGAGCTGCTCAAAATAGTAAAATAACCCAACATTTAGATGTTTTTTTTTCTTGCAGTCTGGAAAGAAAATACTTTTTACACAAACAATAAAAACAATCTGGGGAAAAAAATCAATTACAACTTACCAACCTCTCTCTCGAAACTAGTCTGTCTGATCCTCCATCTTATATTTGTTTACTATGCTATTTTTAAATGCTTACAAAATCATTTACATTTTTCAGTTCCTTGCTACAGTTGTTCCATAAATTAATCCATTTGTCTTTAATACTATGATATGTTACATTAGACCTTGAACAGTTTTAAAGTTGACCAAATCTTTACATTTTAGAGCCTTTAATAAAGAGTTTGTTGCTTCTTTGTTTGCGTTTTTGTTTGCAATTCTTATGACTCTTTTATCACTCCAAGAAATGTAATCACAGACATTCTTTCTAATTTGACATCATTTATCATGAGTTTCCTGTCTGAGTTAGTTAAATGATTCCCAAAGATTATACATAGGTTTTACTTAAATTAGTTAGTTTGTCAGAAAAATCCGTTTGTTTTCTGTAATGACATTTGTGTTGTGTAAATCCACCTTTGCTCAGTCCTTCTTAATCTGAACACACAGTAATCATCACACAGGGACAATTTTGAGGTTTAAACAGTTTTAAATCAGATGGTATGAGTTAGTTGAATCTTGTGTCTCACATGGCTTTCTATTTAGATAATGAGGAAATATGATAGTAGACGTTTTCAGCCATACACTCACCAGGGGAACCGCTGCTGTCCAAAATCCTACTGTTTAACAGAGAAACTTTAAGCTGTAGAGTTTGCTTGGGTTTGTTCTTGTGCTGCAACTAAAAATTATTTTCATAATTGATAAATCTGTTGATTATTTTCTCTTTTAATAAATTAGTTGTTATGAATAATGTTGGTCACTGTTTCAGCTTCAGCGACGTCTTTGACTCAAAAGAATGAATCGATTATCAAAATAGTTGGTGATAATTTAATAGTTGGAAACCAATCACTTAATTGTTGGAGCTCCAAACATCCGAAACCAATGCACAACAATTAAAAATCTCACTTGTTGCATTGGGCTGGTAATTAGTATTATATGTATTTGAACGTGTACAAAAGTCGTTCAAACGCGTTGAGAAAGACTTTTGATCCATTAATGATCACATCAGACATGAGGGTTGACACAGAGTCACATGTCTAGCTCAGCTGACAGTGAGACATCATAAAGCCTCAGTCAGGACTCTCCGCCTGCATTGCAGTGCTCACCTCCCTCCAGTGAGCTTCATCAGAGATATCAGAGGAAAACAGCGGAGTCATGCTGCTTTTATCGCTACTTTTCGTGTCTACAGGTAACGTCAACACCAAAGGCAAAACGAATAGTGTGTCGCACGCTGTCTTTTTTAACTATTGAGGCTGCTATGAAGTTACATTAAAGGTTGTGTAACTAGTGCGTTTCTACATCAAACACGGAAGCGTACCGTGGTAAACATCAACAAATAGGCTAGCTCATTTTAACATGTCGCGTATTACCCAATAAGCGACATTATTTCCTAAACAGAAACCGAGTTTTCGACAGATTAGATGCTAAACATGTAAATAAAATAAATGAATCTTGTCAAGACAATTGAAGAATGTCTTGTTCGCCCACTCTTGTTAGCATCCGCTCGGCTAACATTAGCATGAGAGCTAGCGCCTGGAGGCTAGTTAACGCTGCTGTGACGCCTCAAAAATGATCCTTTAAAAGTCTAAAGTCGATGTTTGTTTGTTAGCTAACTTGGACTATCGCGTTTAAACTTTTTTTATTACACATGCTGCCATTTTACTGACACTTTTTATGGGTTTTTATGGAAGTGTGGTGCTTTGTTCGGTTGAATGTTTTTTTTTTCTCATTTAAACAGGTCTTTTGAGTCGGAGCCCAAATGTATTAAATATCTGTGACCAACTACGTGTTAATATTATATGTAGTCGGGTGTATTTTTTGACTTCTTGTTCAGTTTTAGGAGGAAGTATAGATAAAGCCCTGACCACCAGCATCTTTCATTTCAGCTTTTTAATCAAATGTCATTCCAGCTACACAGTTTTGCTTTTGGTCTATGTTCCTCTGGGGTTTTTCATGATCAGACTTGTATTTGTCTACATTTGGACTCTTGCCTCTAATGGCTCAGCTAGTTTCTGTATGCTCAGTTAAAACTGGGTCAGTACTGCCAACAACAGATAACATATTGCTGTAGTTGTGCTTTGCATAAACATTTAGGCAAACAGGTTTTATGGCCTAATATCTACTGATGTCTCGGTCTAGTGGTATTTGAAACATTCTCATGAAATGAATGTCATTTCTTGACTTATCAAAGCACAATCTGTGGTTTTATGCAGTCCACTGGAAATATTGGCTCACGTTTTTGGCATTTGGGCGTTGTGTTTGTTGTGCTTATCTAGTGTCTGACACTTTGGTTAAATACTATGTATAATACAGTTTGATCTTCACATTCCTACGTGCTTCAGGGCTCAATCCCAATACTCAACATGTGTCTTTTACTAATCATGACTGTTGAGTGAAGCTAATTTATAACCTTGTATACTGAAAATGTTTCACATGTCAGTTGCTGTTGTTGAACAATGCAATCTGAGTTCTATTTATAAAACTTTTGGCGTTTGCTGGGTCATGTGATGTTGATTCACTCATGTTATGTCAAATTATAGTTCACAGAAAGTGAGTCAAACACAGGCCTGCACATGCCAGGCTTTTTTGCTGACTTACTCTAAAACATGTTGTTTGTCAAGTGACCTGTTTTTAGCTGTGGGTGATTACATAAAGCAGATAGAAAAACATGAAATACTGTATATTATCTGCTGCTGTTTATCGTCCAGATAGTTGTAAATGGTTTACTGCAGTACATAGATCTTGTGCAGAAATGTCCTCTTCATTGGAACAGTCAGTCTAGTGAGAACAGCTTGTTATTTTGTCTGACGGCTCATGTGACTCTAGTGGACGGTGGGTGGGTCCTGCCTGCAACTGAATTGGCATGAATACTGAGCAGGAGGGAGTTTACAGTGGTGGAGCTGGGTTATTGAAGGTTTGTCTGTGTAGCCTGATCTGTATTGCCAATTCTTGACTGCCACCAAAGGTCAGTCAGTGGACTGCTGCAGCTCACTGCATACTGATCAGTTTATACTGAGTATTAACTATTGTGTTAAGTTTTCTCTTATTTTCTATTAAAGACTTCAGTCTGACTTTATGTCCAAACTGACATGGATGAGATAATCATTTTTTTGTAAAGCATGTTTTTAAAAAAAAAAAAAAATTAACTGGGAAAACAGGAAATGGTGCTGCAAAGCATTTGGTACTTTCCCACATCAATTTTATCTCTTGATTGAAATGGGGAAGTGTGAAAAACGTCTTAGTGTGTGTGTGTAATTAACCAAAGGTTAATGTGTTTTAGTATATGCCTAAGCACTAATACTGTGACAACTGTGACTGTAATATATGTAAATGATTCATTCTCCCAGTGTATGGTCTACTGCTTGCTGACTAGTATTGTCTGGCTGGGTGTGGGAATTCACATAAGCTTTGGATCAGTCATATGCTAATGTGGCTTTGCATTGTGAGCTAACGGGATTTAGTGTGTTTTGCTTGTTAGCAGTTATAAAACAGTAAGGCTGGATCTTTGCCCACAATACTCGATGTGTGACATGGTTCTAGTTTCACAGAGAAACCCACTGATTTTCTTACCACAAACAAAGTTTTGCATTGGATGATACTGTGTGTTGGCTGTAGATTGCGTCTGACCCCAACTGTCTAGATCACTTCCTTTTATTGAAATGTCAAAATTTGTGAACTGAGAAGTTAAGATTAAATTCAAAATACACCGATGGTAAACTTTAAAGACAAATCATGCTAAAGCTAATCAAACCTGCAAGTTTAACTACTTCTTCCTCAATTTTTTAGACCTGCATTGTGTTGAGGAAGTATATAAACCTTGAATTTCCTCATCTGCTCATCTCCAAAAGGTGTGATAAAATCAGTGTTTACTTTCAGCTAAAACTTACTAGAAATTCAATCTGAGAAAATGTTTCTTCTGTCTATAAATCAACAGTCTAGATGACTTTGTAAAATATCTACAGTGCCTCATAAAAATATTTATATTGGAAAATTTCAGATGTGCTTTCAGACATCTGTATTAAAGTGATCTCATAAAATTACTTTGCAGCTGTAGCCACCCCTCTCCTGGGCACTGAGCAGTGTGCTCGCGGCCCCCCCTACTGGTGCCAGAATGTGAAGACAGCGTCTCTCTGCGGCGCTGTGACTCACTGCCAGCAGAACATATGGAACAAGCCCCAGATGGTGAGTTTTATTATTTTATTCTATCAAAATGACCTGTGTAGTAAATGAAATTTCTTTGGCTTATTCTAAAAAGTGCAAACTCCCTGTTCTCTTATGTGTTCCCCTATGTTTAAACGCATCAGTCACAGAACATACATGCTCCTTATTTTCTAAGTTTGACACACTTTTTCAGTACGGTTTTTGTGTTGTGTAGACTTTGAATTATGTGACAAACAAATTTACCCACATCATTCCCCGGTTTCAGAAAAGTGTGCCATGTGATTTGTGCAAAGAAGTGTTGATGGTGGTGGAGCAGATTCTGAAGGACAATGCTACTGAGGTAAGATTTTTTTAAAAACCCCTTACTTTATCACAAGTGACTCATTTGCTTCATCAGCGGTGAATTCTACCTTTTTAATAAGGAAATATTTTATTATATATTTATTTATTAATTGCAGGCAGAGGTTCTTGGGTACCTGGAAAAGGCCTGCCAGCTCATCCCCGATCAAAGTTTGACTGCAGAGTGCAAGGAGATGGTGGATGACTACTACCCCATCCTTATAGGAATCATCACTGGAGAGCTGGTAAGCACAATCAACCTGTTTGTCTAGGTCTTGGCCTCTCTTCAGTATAAATACAGAGCGGAAATCTCTGGAGGATGGTCTGAGGTCAAAACAATTACCTAAAATAACATTAGTTTAAGGCCACCGTAAGTTATCCATTGTCACGGTGCCATTACAAGGTCTGAATTTAGAACCGCATTGGATGTTTCTTAAATAAGCTGCAAACCAGACAAAGATCTCATTAAAGCGTGTTGGGGTTTGATTTGTCTGTCAGTTTATCATTCTGCTTCGTCTCTTGATTAAACGGCTCATCTGCCCGTCGGTGTCAAAGATCGCGAAAACAGAAGTGGCTGTGAGTGAAGTGCAGCGAGCTGAATAAGGACTATTGATGGGGAAGTGAGTCGTAGTCTAAATGGGAACAGAGTAGTCATTGTGAAATGCTGAACCCCATGACTGGGAGGAGTTGGTGTAGTTTTTTTTGTTTCAACTCTCACCTGCTACTTCAGAGTGGGGAACAAAAGAGACAGTTTTCTAGATATATTTGAGATCATTTACATTTTATAGGGTCATACAGGTTGTAGGGGTTTATTGGTGCTTACTGTTGACAGGTTTTTAAATAAAGCATTTACTGAAGTAATTTAATGTGGTGTGTTTTTTAGGAGGATCCCGCTGTGGTGTGTGGAGCCATGGGACTGTGCACCTCTCAGCAGGCAGCCCTGGCTAAGGTCAAGGAGCAGCTCATGTCCAATGAAATCCCCCAAATGGACCTTTCCCAGCAAGTGGCTCCCTTCCTCCTCAATGTGCCCCAGCTCCTTTATCCTCAGGAGAGCCCCAAGCAGGAAGCCCCCAAACAAGAGGCGCCAAAACAGGTGCACTACTGAATTCCTCTCAGCACCCACATGACACCATGTTCTCCACCTGATGAATGCAGTTTTTAATTTGGCCCTGATTCTTTCTTCTTTGTAGGGAAGTGATGATGTGTGCCAGGACTGCATCAAGTTTCTGACTGACGCCCAAGCAGAAGCCAAGGCCAACTCCTCATTTGTCGACTCTCTCATTGAGAATGTTGAGAACCAGTGTGACCTGCTGGGACCTGGCTTATCTGCAATGGTGAGAGGCCCACACAAGTCTTTTTTAGGGCCCGAGCGGCGACTGCAAGTCGCCTGGCGAAAGCCCTATTGAAATTGTAATGTTTATTATTATTATTATTATTATTCTTCCGACATTTCATGCCCCAATTTCGCCCCTTTCCCAAATGCGAAAATGCTTATACTTTTGCACGGACGTCCGGCCTCATCCGAAATTCGATATTTTTGGGTGGTCGCACATGGTCGACGCAGAATGGCGGAATAGCGCCTCCTACAAAGTCCAAAAATGCCCATAGGGAATTTTGCTAACTTTGTCCTATGCTCACAAAATTCGGTACACATATGTATTATACCCACATATGCAAAAAAGCCTCTTGACCTCATGACCTCAACCCAACAGGAAGTCGGCCATTTTGGTTTTGATTTTTCCCGCCTAAAATTAACTCCTCCCACAGCGTTCGCCCGATCAAGTTCAAATTAGGTACGCAACATCTCCAGACCTAGCTGAGCTTAAGTTGTGCTCTGCACATCCGTAGGTCAAAGGGCGTGTCTGCCAGGGCTCAACTAACTTTGGCGTGCTCGCCATGTACATACGAGTGGCTCTCACGCCCACATACTTCATCCAATCAGCTTCAAACTTGCTGGACATGATGATGGCTCCGCCCTGAACGTCCCGATATATTAACTTCCCACGTAACTCATAGCGCCCCCCGGTGGTAACAGGAAGTTAACTAAGATTCATTAAAATTACATACTTTGCCCCATCAACTTCATTCAGAACCAGTTGGTGAAGCTACATTATGAAGACTGTGAAGCTACGAGTAACGGCGTTCGTGTGGCGACGCGGCGACCATCAGTTCCTCGCCATGAAAATACGTTTGGCTTTTTGATGGCTTTATTGAACTCGTATCATCATGAAAATTGGTACACAGGTCCAGGGTGCCGACCTCAACGTCTCCATTTGCTCATAGGCGATCTCACTCGTGTCGCCCCCTAGTGGAAACAGGAAGTGCCATATTTTACATCATCATTGTGCGATTTCCACAAAACTTCACATGTGTAATCACTGTCCCACCCTGAACGCAACCGCTTGTGTTTTGTTACACTCTACTGCCCCCTGGTGGATGAACCATCAACCTCTCATAACTCCTTCATGCTTTGTCCAATTCACTCCAAACTTCACATGACTGATGAGTGGCCGCCCTGAACGCACCAGACCACACCAGACCATATGTGTAACTACCTGTGACTGCCCCCTACTGGATGAACGAAACATTGCATTTTTGGCCTCCTTCCAGGTTTTTTCTCACTTTCTGCTTCACGCCACAGCCCCGCCATGCCTCAGGCCCCGCGGTGGCAGGGGTGAGCGAGGGCCCGCCATCGCCGCTTGCGGCTTTAATTCTTCTTGTTTTTGAAATACTTTTTTTTTCTTTTTTCTCTCTCTCTCTCCTTCAACATGAAGGCTACACATTGACTGTTTTCTCCTCATTGCAGTGCAAGCAGTATGTCGGCCAGTACGGCGTCCTTGTTGTGCAGCAGCTCATGTCCATGGTGAGTCTTCTAACCCTCCCACTTCATGTGATTAACTGATTATCATAGAAAGTTAAGGAAAACGTTAATGTGTTTATTGCTTATTAAGCCACATTATAACACCAATGGTCATTGTATTCTAATCCTCTACGATGAGCTTAATGAACTGGTCATCAAAACTAACGTTATTTGGACATTCTGTTGATGCTAAGCTCATATGCAGTCTCGCAGCACCACCTGGCCTGCTGACATCTTTAAATCGTTTACTTTTTTTCCCTCCCACTTCGTGATGTCTGTTGTCGTTTTTCGCCTGTGTTCTTTCAATTTTCTCCCCTCCATTCATGTTGTCCTGCTCTGTTTTTCTCCTGCTCTGGGTTTTTGTGTGCTGCTCCCCAGGAACAGGTAGGTCTCTCTGTGTTCAGCCTGTAGCATCTTAACCCTTAGCTCTTGCTTCTTGTGCTGTCACCTCCTAGTGCTACTCACCTGACTCTGTAGTGATGCATGTAGATGGTCTAATTTTGAGTAAGATTACTGTATTAACCTGAACATTTTTACTTGTTTGGCTAACAACTTGACACTAAAGTGACACAGCAAAGGGCCACATTAAGCTCCTCTCCTGTTTCCCCACATCAAATAAGCACACAGTGCTGTCATACTTAAAGTATGTTTGGATCTTGTGATGCTTGTAGTTTGCACAAACAAGTCAACTGAGAGATGTACTGGTCTTTATTAACTTGAGGTGTCTATCCTCATCAAATTAAAGCACCATCTTTATTGTATTGTGGCTGTTTTTTCTTTAACACTATGGCTGATCTTATTGAATGCCTTAAAGTTGGTAAACATTTGCCAGTATCTGCGTGTGTTGGTGTGTGTTTGGTACTGGTCAAAACAAAACATAGCATAAGACTTAATGTCTCTGGGTTTTTAACATAAAATTGTATGCATATTGCATGGGTGGTATTGCTGTGGAATGGTATGCAGATTACAAACATGCAGCGGGGTAAGTTTTTTTTTGGGGGTTTTTTTGTAGACCTTTTGGCTGCGTATCCTAAACTTACTGTTTCCATCTTCAGCAACCCAAGGATATCTGTATCCATGCTGGCTTCTGTGAAGAAATGAAGAAATCCATTCCCATGCTGAAGCTGCTGCCTGCCAAGACTGTACCTGCCTCCAAGACGGTACCTGCTCTCAAGCTTTTCCCTGCCACCAAGGTAGAGTCTGCTGCTGACAAGTCTATGGTAAGTTGGTTTTAGTGGGAAGTCCTGGTTGCTTATTTTTTCTCAGTACTTGATATCGATGCAAGATTTCCAGTTTTTTTTACATGCACATAAGATATTCTCTCTTGGTGTTGCAGCCCATGGTGCGAGTCCGCGAATCCCCAACCTGTGCCATCTGTGAGTTTGTGATGAAACAGTTGGAGAGTATGTTGGAGGATCAGACAACAGAGGTAGGATGTGTGCTATTATATTGGATATGATCATAAAAATAATGGACTCAACTTGGTCAGGCTGACTCTGTCTGTCTTTGTCTCAGGAGGAGGTGATTAAAGCTGTAGAGAAGGTGTGTGGACTTCTGCCCTCCTCTCTGACTGGCCAGTGTAAGGACCTGATCGAGACCTACGGCCAGGCCATCATTGAGCTACTGGTGCAGCAGGCTGACCCCAAGACCGTCTGCACGGTGTTGGCACTCTGCAATGATGCCAGCCGCGCATATGTCCGTAAGTTCTCACTCTTCACAGCACACTGAATGGAAATACTGAGGTGCTGCATAAATTGTGTGCCAAAACAATATTAGAGGTTTTACAAATAAGCTTTTTATGCTGACACAAGAACAACATTACACAGGTGCTCCATGTAAACTATATGTAATCAATTTTTTTTACACTTTTTGACTGGTCCCCTAAAATGTCAGCTGCTAATTTCAGTTAAACATTCCGCTTTGTGTGTGTGTCCTGCGTGTCCTGCTGAGCTTAATTGCATAATCTGTTTTTATATATGCATCTGTGAAGCCCAAAGTCTGTTTCCACATCAAGCACCTTTCATACAGGCTAGTGTAGCTCAAAGTGCTTCACATTTGATTGACAAGCTGATAAGACAGTTGAGTGTAGACCAAGGAACAGAAACAAAGACCAATTAGATACCAATGCATGCAAGAGAAAATGAGTGATAAAATGTAATTAAAAAAATTTAAGCTATATAATAATAAAATAATGCGGGTAATAACACTGGTTTCTGTTCTGATTCTTCCTAGCTGCACTTGACCAGGCTCGCTTTAAGGTCGGTGGCTACTGCGAGGTGTGCAAGATGGCTGTCACCTACATCGATGGTATTTTGGAGAAGAACGCTACAGAGGCAGAGATCGAGGAGGCAGTGAGGAAAGTATGCAGCTTCCTGCCTGACTCTCTTCAGACTCAGGTGAGTAGTTGCTTCTTACATTTTGTTTTTTTGGTAACATTTACCTCTCCTCCTGAGCCTCACGTTAAACCCTGTGTGTCTGTGTCAACAGTGCGACCAGCTGATTGAACAGTATGAGCCAATGCTTGTCCAGCTTCTGCTCCAGATGCTCGACCCCGACTTTGTGTGCATGGTAAAGAGCCAAATGGATTAAATTATGACAAGACAAATAAACAATTTTATCTTCATTGCTGAGATGAGTTTTTTGCTTGTCAGAAACATGATTGCTCATTTTATTTAGAACACACTAGATTTTTATTCCTTTCCATTGTCATGCGAATATGCATACTTTTTCTTTTTCTTTTTTTTCTTCATAAATTGTTGGTAGTGGATAGTAAAATGAATTGTGCTTATGTTCTGTTTTTTTTGTTTTGTTTTTTGCAACAGAAAGTAGGAGCCTGCCCTGAATCTGTGCACAGGCTGCTGGGAACAGAGCAGTGCAGCTGGGGGCCTGCATTCTGGTGCAAGAACATGGAGACAGCAACTCGGTGCAATGTAAGTAGTTATTTTCTGACACCCAAACATGCATCCCTAGACTGGGGTTCCTTGAATCTTTTTCATTAAGGGTATGACTTTTGAGTCCCAAATCATCATTGACAAACTGAAGTGACTAATGCTTCTTACTGTGTTGCAATTCACAACTGTTTCTCTAAAACTGATCATGTAAAGTTTTAGGAAGTTTGCTTCATGAGGCGTGTCTAACCACCTGTTTTGTCTTTCAGGCTGTGGCTCACTGCAAACGCCATGTGTGGGTATAGAAGAGGAAGATCAGCACAAACTGACCTGTAGGGAATTAAAAGAAAACAAATACTGTAGTGCTGCTTCCCACTTTTAATTTTTGTCCCGTTTTCTTTTTTTAATAGACAAATGACTGCAATTCATGTTTAAATTAACTTTGATATTTTGAATGATGTCATGGTGGAAAGGGACTGGACATTTTTTTTTTTTTTTGTTTCTCTGGGAGGGGCAGAGGAGGATTGATTTACGTGTTTAGCAGCCTGCAGCTCATCGTGTTACTGCGTCACTCCAAGCAGATGTTACTAAGCTTCACTGTAGGACTTTGCAGATTTGCATTGTTTGGTTTGTACTTGCCTGTATTGCTTGCTGGGTGTGGTGAATGTAGGAACACAAATTTCACATGTTGTATAATGTCGACCGATCATCAGATAGCTGCTTCTATGATGGTTCTGCAGACCCCCCCCCCCCCCAGCTGGATTTGATGATTCTTCCTCACCATAAGAACTATAAGAACAGCTCAGTGTATTAAGAATGACTGGCATTACTTTTAGCAGTATGTCCAATCCTACAACAAATTTATATTTTGTAGACCGTAAATGGGTTGATGTTTTAAGGAGCTGATACGGACGAAATAAGATGGTCTTGTGTGTACCTCTCACTCACCTCCCATTGTTTGCACTCTTCCTGTTTGTAAATCACTGCTTTTCTAACGTACAGAAGGCATCTCCAATTTGTCTGCTTCATACCCTGAGCCAATTGTCAGTTGATCTGTAAATTTTTAACAATTAAAATGATCCCAAATCCATTCTTGTTTCATTTTTCCCTTTGCTGTCACTGTGCTGTACTGAATAGAGCCCTGCTCTTACAAGTTTGTCACACCTACTGGTTTTTCAGCATTAAGTGTAGCAACATAATTAGAGCCTGTCATGGCTTGTATGTGTGTATATTTTATTTATTTTCATGACTGCTACTTTTTGTTTTCAGACAGGTCAAAACAACACATCAGGCATATCAAATGGCAATGCATTACTTCCAAAATGTAGGTGTAACAAACTGTCTAAACTTGGTTTCAGGCAAAGGCATACTTGAAAATCTCAATTTCAATACACAGCTCTTTCACCTACCTTTCAAAAGCAGTCCGTTAAGTTTATGTGCATATGCATTTTGTGCATATGTTTTTAATTTTCCATGTACTCTTTCACATAGTTTTGTTGTTACATAAAATGTTAAGATGATAAGATAGACTATTAATCCCACAAATGGGAAATTCATAGTGTCAAAGCAGCAAGACAAAACAGGTTAAAAAAAAGATCAAAAATGAGGGTGCACCTAGTAGCCATCAGCGATAAAGAGTGCATATCAGCAGACTGCTAGGGTACGAAAGTATTCAGACCCCCTTCAATTTTTCATCCTTTTTTTATGTTGCACCCTTATGTTAAAATCATTTACGTTCATTTTTCAAACACAGAATTATAAAAGTTTTTGCGAATTAATTAAAGAACTGAAATGTCACATGAACATTAGTATTCAGAACCTTTGCTCAGTACTTAGAAGCACTTTTTTGAACTAATAGAACAGATCTTCTTGGGAATGATGCATAGTTTTTCACACTTGGATTTGGGGATTTTCTGCCACTATTGTAGATTCTCTACAGCTCTGTCAGGTTGGATGGGGAACGTTGGTGGACAGCCATATTCAGGTCTCTCCAGAGATGTTCAATTGGGTTTCAGTCAGGGCTCTGGCTGGGCCATTCAAGGACATTCACAGAGTTGTTCCTAAGCCACTCCTGTGTTATTTTGGCTGTATGCTTAGGGTTAGGGTTAGTCATGGTTGGAAGGTGAACCTTCGGCCCAGTCTAAGGTCCTGAGCACTCTGGACAAGGTTTTCATCCAGGATATCTGTACTTTGCCACGTTCATCTTTGCTTCAATTATGACCAGTCGCCCCATCCCTACAGCTGAAAAACACCCCCACAGCATGATGCTGCCACCACCACCATGCTTCACTGTTGGGATGGTATTAGGCAGGGGATGAGCAGTGCCTGGTTTCCTCCACACATCGCACATCTCTACACCTTACCACATCCTTCGACTGGGATGGCCGGGTAAATCATCTGAAATGGCTCACAGGGTGTTGCCTTTCTTACTCTTTTTGCAGGAGGTGGTACAGGTCTATTATGAAGCTATTTGCATCACAATTTAATGAATTACATTTGTCAAGGTTTTACAATGGATTTCTCTATGTGGCCCTTATCAAAGTGTTTTTTAAAAGTTGAAAAGGGCAAAAATGTAATGGTATATTCATTCTATTCAATAAACCTTCTGAGAGTGTACAAGATGAAAAACTGTTTTTAAACGAGACCTAAAAACCTTTTTACAAAAGCATTTTGCTAAATGTCTTGTCTGATTTTGGTGTTTTGTTATTCTTTGTTGGTCTGACACTAACGTCCTGTATTTAGCAACCACGGCCCCATCTGGTGGTCTTTTGTGCATTGCATGCTTCATACAAGTAGAGATTGCCCAAAAAGTTTGGGTTAAATAGATTTTGTTATTGACCAGATATCATGACACAAAGTGACCTCTACCAAACGGTATGAAACAAACACGACAGTTGAAGTCTTGGAACAAAAAGTTTCAGACTTGTGACTTGACTTGAATTTAGCTTAGTGACTTGAAACTTTACATTTAGACATTACCATTTCAAACAAGGAGGATTCACTCAAGTACCTCCATTCCTGGGTAATATTTTAGTTAAATAGTCCATTGTAGATTCTAAACATTTGTCTATAGAGTGTCAGTAACTGATCAACAGCTGTACCATCTATGCCATGTATGAGCATCGAGAGGACTTCATTCACTGTTTTGAGAGCATGGAATGTGGAGCATGTGGAAGGATATTTGCCAATGTTTTACCTACTTTGTATAGATAAAATATGTTTACTAAATCATGGTAATGGGAACTAAATCAAAGAGCTTGAAATGTAACTGAACAGTTGAACTTATATAAAGTTAAAGCTAAAAGCCTGACAGTTAAAGATGAATGTGGTCTTGGTGAAACTAACCTGTGATTTATTCATATCAGTGATTGAATGTTTTAAGTAAAGAATACGGGTTTTAAGAAATTGTTGATGTTTGATAGTGGAAAGATCAAAAATATCATGCACTTTTATTTTGCACTCTGTGGGAGCCATAGGTTTCTCTATTGAGACTGAGTCACTGTGCATGTGACAGATCAGCTGAAATAATGTTGCTTCTCTTGGTGCATGTGCAAATCTTCACTTGACCTTCGCTTTTCCTGATAGCTTGTGTAAGAGATACTCCTAATACCCTTGTCTCTGACAGTGGGAGAGCAACCGGGACAGAATGAGATAGCCAGTAAAGAGCTTTAACCTTCTTACCACATGTAGTGACTATGCCCTAAACTGTAGCCACTACTGGTTGCTAATGGCTCTAATTGTTTAGGCTTGTACTAAAAAAACAAAGGCTATTCAGTCCAGTTGATGCATTTATTTTCTTACCAATTGTCACTGTACATTGTTCGCACATTACGTAATCCATTTAGATAAATTAATCAATAAAACGAAGACAAAAAATTGATCCTTTACTCCTGAGCACATTCAAAAAACGTTTTGCCTCCGACCATTAGCGCACCATGACTGGCATGACATTTAAATAAACCTGTGCCCAGCCAACCATTACCATGACCCCCCTAGTGTTTGAGAGGAAGATTACTATTTAACTAAATCAAAATCAAATACATGGCTCCTACACCACAACATACCTGTTATATCTGAGCACTTTTACAGAAAGTCTGGTTTCTGTTAAAATCTTCAAGTCATACAAAGCAGACAAAGTAGTTTATCACTTTAAGTCCAATGTCCAAAGTACTGAACAGCTTAAAATAAAGCGATTCAACTGTAACTTAGCCTATTTAGAGCTGAATTTGTGGCAAAAAAGTGGATCAGTTGCCAAAGGTTTATGGGCTGGTTAAGAAATATCAAACATTATTAAAAAAAGATTTAAAATACCTTAATACCATAACATTACCATAACATGACACTATGGGATGATTCACGGATTTTTAAAATAATTAAAAGAAAATGTATCCAAGATACAGTAACACTTTAAAACCCTGTAATTTTAATAAGAAAAATTGTGTTCATTCACTGAATATTAATGTTTACTAATATCTTGTATATGTTGGTCGACAAAGATTACAATTTAAGACTGAAAGATTCCACAATTAATGGAAATATGAATTAATAATGAATATATTTGTCAATTTCAGTGCAAGAGGAGAATGCTTTTGCATATATTTGTTTTGATTGAGGATATCATTATTTTTGATGATATGGTCTGGAGACCTCGTTCTTTAAACAACCCTTTTTTGGCAAAGTGATTTAATTAATCAGTGAATATTTAATTGTTTGCAGATTGTGCGCTGTGATGGTGAGACCCTTCACTGAAGATCCTTTCCACACTGACCCAGGCTGGGGGCAGCTCTGCCTCCCAGTAGCACGCTGGTCAAGGTTTCGCTGACAGTGAACCCCGGGTCTGTCTGTACTTGCTGCCTACACTCCTACTCTTCAATGCTCTGCTGAACTGAGAGCTGGCCCAGGAACAAGTGCCTGAGGTCATACCTGCTATCATGAAGTCCATGTGCTCAATGGGAAAGGCCCTTGCAGAGGTTAAATCATGGCAGGATGTCAATCAGTTTTGGGAAGCCAGTGGAATGATTTCAGCCAATTCTGACAGCTTTGACATCTGTCAGGAGAAGAAAGAAGCAGGAGTGAAGACAGAAAGCACTGCAGGGAGAATACTGAGTAACATGGCCATCAAAATGAGATGCTTAAAATGTAAGTATTGGGTCGAGTTAGCTTGGAGGACTTTTTTTTGTTGCTGGCTCATCACAAGAAAATTCCTCAACAGGACATATATTATCCAATGAGTATATCCTTTACAGAAGACCTTTCAGGCTGGTACCATTGTCGTACTAGCCTGATGGTATTGAAGGGATTCTTCATGGGGTCACTGGTCATGTCTTCCCCAGAGAGCTTCAGGGCAATGTCCAGCTCTCGTTAACCTTACCTGGCCTCAGTGAACTTTGCAGCCTCAGGGATGCTGGATGCGGTAGTGAACAGTATGATTCATATGTGCCAGCAACAGCAAAGACAGTTTGCCTTCCCATGGCAACAAACTGAAAACAATACACTGTTTGAGGTGCAAGTAGCCTCCACGGCAATGGTGCTGAAACTTAGCTTGCCAGAGAAACTGCACAATATTTTCAACTTCCCCCAAATTTCAGACAAACTGAAGTGCAAAATGGGAATGTCTGCCTCTCTAAGGGACAAGAGAGACAAGACCACCCAGCACCAGACATTGCTGTGCACAGCAACCACAGCACAGCCACTGGGTCATGAGAATCCAAGGTCAATCACACGGCAGTTGAGGTGAGGTCCTTTATGGACAAAACAGTATTGTTGACACAAGGTGGCAGCAGTGTCATGAGTGTTGATGCAGTACTGACTGGGCTGGAAGAGCTGAGTGGCCATGACAAGCTGTGGCATTGGCATTTTGACTAAGGTACGTTTGTTTGTCTCAGAGTTCATCAACGTTGTGTTGCGCCAATACAGTTTTTAAACAGCTTTTAAAATCAAGCAACCATTCAAATTTTTAATGTAACAAAAATTTACAACAGTAACCTAAAATAATAAAATCTAGATTGGTTTCTCCAAGAGGCCTCTAGCATTAATTCACTACAATGAGATAATCAACATTGGAAAGATAAAAACTGAATTCAGTGATGATTTGGAAAATGGTCTTTGGATTCTCCAAAATCTAATGTCAGGGTGTACAAAATGTACAGAGAATTACATTACAAGTTGCTATACTTTAAAAGGTTTTCAAAAAATTAATTACAAAGCAAACAAGATTTTTAAACTGGTTATTATGTCTATTATGTCTGAAACTCCATGCACATTCCAAAATGATGACAAAAGTCAACAGGTTTTCCTGCAAAGTCATTATGTTTATAGACAGCAGACGTGAATGAACCAGAGGTTGTTCAACAACAACAATTTGCCACATTTTCCAGCTGTATCTCTTTTATAATAGATGGTGTGTCTTTGCAATCTACATATTTAATTGAAGCTGAACTAAAAATAACACACACCTATTATATACCCCAAACTTTTACCCCTTGAATCACATACATACATTTGTGCAAAATGTGTTAATGCAATATCAAACATATAAAATATCAAGAAATGTTGTTTAATGATGTGTCCCTTATGGACTGCACTGTCTGCTCATGTAGTTGAGCCATCCTCATCTCTCTCTTTAAAACTTAAATGACCTAGTTATGCTGGACGCAGCCCTGAGACTCACATCATGAGCAACATCAGTGTAAACATAACACACATTCATGTGAGGTATGAAGGAGCTAAGGCTTTTTGGTCAAGTGAAAATTAGAAGCTTATTTGCACCTTTCCCTCATTGCAGATAATTGGTTTTACTGGTGCACTTTGCATCACAGTGCTTTCAGGTTCTGACATTCACAGACTCTATTGTCCAGCTACAGTCTGCTGTATAGCTCAACTATACAGCTGTACATGACAAGGCTATTGCATAACAGTCTGATCAGATACAGTGAACAATAAGCGCAGAGAAAGCAGATCCAAAAGCCAGTCCCAGAGTGAGGAAGAAGGACATGACCACTCCTGTGGCCTCTGCCAGCTCCCGAGGTACCACCTTTGGCCCATAGATCATTGGTAAAGTACCTAAGTAACCATTAGTAAGGCCTAGCAGGCAGTTAAAAACCACAGGGTACACATCATGTGTGAACAGCACAGTGTGGAGGTGGTCCCTTGGCTGGTAGTTACAAAACATGAGAAGTGGGATCATGATTGAGCGACACAGGACCAGTACAGGCAGGACTCGGCTGGTAGGGCCAGGCACCTGCAGCCAGGCTGTGGCCTGCCTACCGCAGAAGTCCGCTACGTTGTATAGGAGGAAACTGGTCAGGGGCACAAAGTAAGTGGTGGTCCAGGGGCTGCCGCTGTCTTTGTTGACAGACTGGATCCCTGATGACACTGCAGGGAACAACATGATAGAGACAAAGAAGACGAAGAAGACGCTCAAGCCCAGCACCCATGTCTTCCTGAGGATAGGTTGCAGCGGTGGGACCGAGACACTGCTTCCTGAGTCTGACGCTCCTTCCCCCTCACTCATAACTCCTGGACTGGTACACGCTGCTGCTAGCATGTAGTGTCTGGAGGGGAGAGAAGAAGAACATAGATCTAGTCCCACAAAAATCTCAGAGTGAATCAAATAGTAGCAACTAATTCAAATGCACAAACGATGAAATTGGAACAAGTAAGTGTGGAGCATTACAAAACGTGTGATGTAATGTTCAGGATGTTTTCAAGCTTTGGACCCATCTGGTGGTAATATAAGGAATGACACTGAATTTGTAATCTATGGTATCCAGATTCAGCAAAGAGTTTTTGTTAAAAAAACGTGTTCTGATGAATTTGAAAATTAAAATACAGGTTTTTCTATATGGGAACCAAAATCTCTATCTTTCTTACTGACCGTGAATATGCCAGCTTGGGCAGCAGCAGGTACGCGAAAATGCAGAGTAGAACAAAGACGTCGGCTGTCAGGAAGTAGGCCAGAGCACTATCTGTGACATCCTTTGCCACTGCCAGATCTACTATTGATGCTACTGCACTCAGCGTGCCTCCCATAGCCTGGCCTGAAACAGAAAAGGATTTAAGCTTATGCATTGTTCAGTCACTTAACGAGACACTTCAGCTGCCTCATGTTCCGCCATGATTACCTCTGTTATTAAATCTGAATATAAATCTTTAAAATTAAGTAGAGTGCTGACATGAAAAAAGGGAGAAAGGAGAAGCGTGTGTCTATATTTTATTCTTGTTGTGTTCACAAGTATGCGCCCAAGCAACGACACCATCACGACAGCACTATGTCACACACACCATGTTTGAAGGTGGCAAGACATAAACAGTCATGATACCAAGTTATTTCATCAATAAACCTTTAATAAAGCTGATAAACAGTACATACTGTACATATTTCAAGACAGCAAAAAGAGTATAAAGGTGATGTATAAAGAGATATTTCTGAACTGATTAAGGACTGTACCTGATATGAGGGCCTGGGAGATCCTCATGGGGAAATGTCCGCTAATCCCGAATACACTGCCAGTAAAGAGGTTTGAGGCTCCGCTGACGACAGCCACGCTGGCCAATGTGCCGACAAAGAACTCCATCCTGCTGTCTGACACATCCACCTTAACCAGCACTGTGGTCACCACAAACAGCAACAGGATCACAAAGAGAGACGACAGAATCCGCACATTTGCTGACAACCTATGAACACACACAGACACACACACACACATTAACATTAAAGCAGCCATAAGGGGAGATATTTTTTTTTATCTTAGCAAGGACAGTTTGATTTGACTGAATACAGTCTGTGTAAACCACAAATTTGCATACAACTCTGACTGTGACATAACAATGTGAACTATCCATCACAAATAATAAGCATATAATATTATGCAGAAGAGATGCCTTTTAAAATGCTGAAACATCCTCTTCGCTCAATGTTATCTCACACCAACACAGACTGATCAAAGTCCAGAGAGGCAAATACAGAGACTCACACCATTTAAGGTCACTGGGCAAATTAGATCACTGTAATCTAATCTAATGTACTAAGGTATTTAATTATGTTTATCATGGTGGAGTGAGAGACTCAACAAGTTAAAAATTCAGAGAGGAGTGAGCTGCTTGTGCATGAATGTGTGTGTTTATGGCAAAAGCAACCTGTTTACTAGGATATAGTTGAGTATCAGGCACAGCACAGAGGGCACTGTGGAGGCGATGGCCAGGTAACTCTCAAAGTAGTCCTGTGAATAGTTATAGAAAAGAAAAATTATCAGTTCACAGAGTTCCTTGCATGTGAGTCACACATTATGCAATCACATAGTGTGTCTTTTTCTCTCTCACACAGACGCGCGCCGCACACACACAGACACACAAAGAGGAAGTGAAAAGAGAAATCAAAAAATCAAACGACTCTTTGCATCTTTATCATTGCCTGCTGACTGAGGTCAAACATTAATCTCTCAGAAACCATCCAGACTGTTCTGCAGATTTAAAAGTGGTTTGTCTTATCTAAAATAACAACCTAGGATTAAATTGTACTGTTTTAACAGATGAAGACTTGTCTTCTTGTATTCTTTGCTGGTTGCTGAACCATGCTGCATGCCACTGTGCAATTATTAAACTGATCAATTAGGAAAATTAGGAAAGGCAAGTTTTGCTAGGAGTGAGGTACAGATACAGGAATGTTAGAGTTTGATTAGAGTTGACAATTAGTTTGAGTCATTAAGTACTTTGGCCTTTCTTTTGGGTGTTGTGCAGTTCTTTCAGTTGAATACACATATGTCTGTCTTTGTGACACTCCTGTCCAAATTGATGAGTCAATTAAATAGATGTATTTACTGTCACAGCAGATCCACTTTGTTTGCTTGACTCCCCTGATTTATAGCGACAGTACCTGGATGCAAGAAATCTTCCTTTTACCCACTCAATCTTTCATTCCTCAACAGGTCTTGTGGCATTACTAATGGTATAATTGTGTTGAAATGGATTTCTGTGTGATGTGAAAGAACACTCAGTCCTTACATCTGTAACACTACACACATAGCAGTGTGACACACACACACACACACACACACACACACACACACACACACACACACACACACACACACACACACACACACACACACACACACACACACACACACACACACACACACACACACACACACACACACACACACACACACACACACACACACACACACACACACACACACACAACAGTTCTGTTGGTTTCCTCTGACTCACACCGAGGTCTGAACGTTGATCCTCACTGCTGCCGCCTTGAGTGTTGTTACTCAGTTTGTATAGCCAGTAGTGTTTGGCTGTTACGAAGAAGTTCCAGGGCAGCAGGGAGCCGATGCCCATCAGAAAGAAGATGATGTACACCAAACAGTAAGAGTCCTCGGGACTGTAGCGTACGGCCAGAGGCACTGATGACTGTTTGGGCAGGAGGGATGCAGAGGGAGTCTGGTCCTCGCTCTCTTCATCATCAGATACATTATGGTTACCGAGAGCATTCGAAACATAGGAAGAGTTGAGACTGGACTGCACAGGCCCTGTGCCGTCCATTTTCACTCACAAAGTAAGGAGAGAAAAAGGGGAAGGCTGGGGAAAAGGAAGTAGTAAAATACACTAAGATGGGAAGTGTAAGCAGAAAGCTGTGAAAGAGAAGAGGAAAAACATCTTAAAAAAGAACTCAATGCAACATAGTAATATTTCTGTAATAAGAGAAGAGAAGAAGAGACTTACTTTTATAAGTACTTGTCCACAAAGGAGAGAGTAGACTGTGAAGCCATACTCTGAATAGATCTCTGAGTTGTAGCTGGTAGAAAGCAGTCCAGTGGTCAGTGAAAAGCAATGCTGCAGTGAGAGGAGTCACATTTAAGCCATTCTGGGGATATCAACCAATATTTTCAACCTTTATCTCTTCATAAAAAAATAAACACACATATAAGATAATGTGAGACCCAAAGAGGAAAAGCTGTACTCTGACCTTGAACTGTTTATGTTCAGCAATAAAAAAAATGAACATGAAACTTTCAAGCACAAAACAGAGTAATAAGTAGCACTTTTGAATGACGGTTATGTTGTGTAGACTTTATTCCAAAGCTGACATTTTGCCAACTCTTAGCTTTCTTCCAAGTCACTAAATTGTATAAGTTATTTAACTACTACTTCTACAGGGACAGAAAAGTCTACAATTCAGCAATGCCTCCTCATCATGTTTCAGATGATGTGGAATGTCACATGAACACATTGTCCTGTTTATTACTGAGCCACAGCACCACCAATAATATTACTGGGGGGCCCTGACATTATTACTATTTGACAGCAGTGTGTGGATGTGAACTTGCTGCTCTCCAAGGATTTTATTAAGTAGACTGCTGCAGTGTGATTGTTTGACTCTTTGTGCTGACTTTCAGCAGTAACCACAGTTTAATCTCACATATGCACCTTCTTCACTACAACCTCACATGTAAAAAGAAAAAAAACACTCACATTTAAAAAAAGAAGAAGCAATGAATGGTGACCTTGTGGGAAAAGTCATGAAACACCAGAGAGATGCGGTATCTGAATACTACTGACAGAAATAGAAAAGCAGGCTTTCATTTGCATCATCTGCTTGCACAATGTGAGGTTATTTCTTGAACTACTGAAGCACACTAGAATAAAGGAAGACTAAGGTTAGAGTAACATGAAAGTACGACGCTGAGCTTGCATCTTAAAGCCTCTAATGAGGAACCGGTACTCACATGATGCTTACCCAAGAAAATGCAATTACACCGTTTTAAACTTCAGACAACATACTGAGAAGTTTCATTCAAGGAAGTGCACCCCCTGCTCACTGCGGACAACTGCTTTCAAGGTGTTTTTCCACAAATCAGAAGGACATTTTCAGGTCTTCATTATTAAAGAACAATGAATAGGCATTGGCGAATAAATATGTCTATTTGTCATCAAACAAACAAACGTAAAGTGATCCTATCTGTTAGCTTGTGTATCCAAGCTTTGAACAAAGTGTTCAAAAACGTAGCTCACTGATATTCGACGGCTAATGTTGGTCTAATTCAATGAAATATAAACGTACCTCACTGTTGGAGAATCACTGGAGGTTGCTTCTGTCCTTTCTGAATAGTTACACTGACACACAAATCCATTTCACAGCAAACTTCGTTTATGGTCAGCTGATAAACAACATACTTTACAGCCTGTGATCTACCAGCAGTGTTATTTATCCCACACCCGCATTCTGCTAAGACCTGCCCCTACGATGCGTTTTTATTGGCTCTAACCTTGACAACTCCCACCTCATGAGTTAAACCTAACCAATCCAACAAACATAACTATGGAGTACTAGCCAATCAGAGGGACGATTTGCAAAACGCTACCCTCTACCATCGCGAGAACATTTACAAAGCGACAACAACGAGGCATAGACTATTATCTATTCAGCACAGATTAAAAACGGGCACTTCGCACTTTTTTTGCTTTTTCAGGAGAATACTGGGATATTAAATTTAAAAATAAACTCAGGGGGAGAAGAAGGACTGTGGTCGTCTCAGTCATGGTACTAATCATTCAGCTGGGGTGTTATTATTATTATTATTATTATTATTATTATTAGTAGTAGTAGTAGTAGGCTAGTAGTAGTAATAGTAGTAGTAGTAGTAGTATTGTTATTATTATTATTTTATTATTATTATTATTATTATTATTATTATTATTATTATTATTATTATTTACATGCAGTTCAAGGGGGTGGTCTTGAAACAGTGCTTTCTGCTAGATGGATAACACTGATGAACATATATACTTCTTTGTGGTGACTTTAATGAATGTCCTAATGTTATGAAGGATAAACACCATGCTAGGTTAAACCCAGGTTCACATAGCAATGACCTGGTTTTGATCCAAATGTTCTTAGACTGACACATGTCGTTTCTTCACCCCCAGTACAAAAGAACTGTACTAGAAAAAACACTTGGCCTAATATAAGATTATTAAAATCAATAATTGATCTATTTTTAATTTCTTCCTCTACTCTTCAATTTATGAAAGAAGATATATTTCATATTAATATTACACCCCATTATCAGACTACACGCAAATACTTTTTAAATTAGGTGCTGAAATTAGGTCCCAGGAGACCTCTGGTATGTGAGGGTATTGGAAATTCAACAAAACTCTCTTGAATGATGAGTCATTTAATGACACTGATAAAAAACTAGCAGAAGAAATTCTCAATGATGGCTTAAACAATGACAATAGGAATTCTTCAGATATAAAGTCTTCGTCTCTTGCCATTAAAAGTAAGGAGCTAAAGAATTAAAAAGGTATGCAAAAAGCTGACTTGATGTACAAACTTGACCTTCTACTGACAAAAGAAAATATCACTCTGGAGGAAGAACTTGAGCTGAAGGACATCCGGCTGCAGCTAGATCAAATTTATTTGACACTTGCCATTAATTCAAACATGGCAAAAGGAGTGCTTATTAGGTCTAGAGTCAAGTGGCTAGAAGAAGGTGAAAGAACCACAAATAACTTTTTTGATCTCATGAAAAGACATTTTAGAAGTAAATAATTAACTGCCCTTAATATTGATGGAAAATGATATGAATCCAATTTAATGCAAAATATTGTGCAAATTTCACACTAATATTCCTTCAAATGATGAGGAATTTAAATCTGTGTGCCTCTGACTTGCTAAATTAAAGATGCATTATTTTCAATGAAAAAAGGCAAATCTCCAGGACTCGATGGTCTATCTGTTCAATTTTATACACTTTTATACATTTTTGGGAACTTAGTCAAAATCCATTCATCTGTATGTACAAAGAATTCATGAGTCAAAGAGAGATGGCTGCAACGCTGAAAGAAAATATTATATCTCACCATATTAGCTGCAATACAAGAGTGATCTTAGAAACTGTATGTTGGATTGTACAAATGCAGTTAACTCTAAGGGACTTTTTTTAATATACATTTTTGGACTTTTATAAGGCCTTTGATACAATGGGCACAAGTTTCTTTTATTCAAAGGATTTGGTTTTGGTAATAACTTTGTTGACATTGTCAGTATGTTTTACAATAGCTTAGTTATAATTAATCATAATACCTCTAAAAGATTCCAAATTCATAGAGGGGTTAGACAGTTGCCCTATCTCTCCTTTATTTATTTTAGTCACCAAATTATTGTCAATTAATATTGTTAATGATAGAAATTTGGAAGGAATTTAGATTTTTGGTCATTAATTTCCCAACTGGCAGATGACAGTGTTTTTTGTTTTGTTTTTTAAGACAAGAACCAAATGTGTAATTCTATTAACTTCATTAACCAGTTCTCCAATGCTTCAGGTCTAAGACTGAATATGTCCAAGAGTGAAATTTTGTCCCTGCATGATTGTGATGAATCAGTAATTGAAAATATTCTAGTAAAGGATTCTATTAAGAATTTGGGAATATTTATGACTAAAAATCTTATAATTATATTATATAAAATTATTATTCAGATTTTACCTGGAAAATTACTATAACTAATTTCTATAATATCCAAGGCCAATATCAGTAAATGAAAAATGAAATTCAAAAAATGTGTAACATAAGAAGGCTGACAAAATATACTATCATGCCATTCGTAATGATAATTAACGATGTTAACCTAATCTCCAGATATCACATGTAGATGATTAGACACACATTAGAGCCACCACTTTAAACTGTTTGCTGCCTTAGAGCTATTAGTATTTTATTATATTACTGTATGTTGTTGTGGACTGTAAGTTATCTTTGTTAAATAGAAATGTATCAGCAAATTTGTCTTCCTATGTTTTCTTTTTCTTCACAGTAATAGCCGAGCTGTGTATTGTGCCAATGGGAAAGTATTACATTCAATGATCTGATAAATATAAAATAAATATTTACTATTTATTTGGAAAGATGTACCATTGTGTTTACTGGGGCTTATATGCAGCACATGTTGAAAAATGTGGGTTACACATAACATTTACCAGCAGAGGGTAAAGCTGATATAAGTGCAATAAAATAGTATATAAGCAATTAATGTTATCAAGTTGACAAGATGTACTATTATGTTATTTGTCATTAATGAAGTGAATCTCCAAATATCATAGATAATTACACTGTCTCCTTATTGCCTAAGTTATGTTTAATTAAAAAGAAATATATCAGCAAATTTACCTTATTATGTTTTATTTATCTTGACAGTAACAATAGTCGTGCTGTACATCGTGGTTTTTGCTAAATATCACATGTATTAATCTGAAGTATGAATTAATCTGTTTGTCTGTTGTGTATTACTATGTATGTATCTATTTGTATTAATGAATGTGTGTATGTATGGACTGTGAGCTACGAGAATGAATTTCCCAATGGGATTAATAATCTATCTATCTATCTATCTATCTATCTATCTATCTATCTATCTATCTATCTATCTATCTATCTATCTATCTATCTATCTATCTATCTATCTATCTATCTATCTATCTATCTATCTATCTATCTATCTATCAACCTATATATCTATCTATCTATCTATCTATCTATCTAGATGTACGAATAATTGTATACAATAATGTACCATTGTGTGTATTCATGTGCAACAGACTGAAAAATACGGGTAACTCCTCAGATTTACCAGCAGAGGGCACCATAAGACAGCATTGCCAGCAGTTGTTACTGCACTTCTCTGATAGATGGAAATAGTTGAGGACCTGTAAGAAGAAAAATAGACTAAACTAGTAAGTAGGTGTTTTAAACACGACACCAGGTGATTTTGTGTCTTTGACTGGAATGACAACCTGCCGACTCTTGGCCCTCCCATGACACATGAGTGAACACCGCTGGATTAAACTAATAATTATGACGTGAGTCACCATCCAAACCCAACTCACAGCGGCTGAACTGCTGTTGCCTTCTGGCAAACACCAATCTGCACAACTAATACACTCCGAAGTGTTTTTTTTTCCCACCCTAAAATGAAAAGTATAGTCTGCATGTTATAACATCATTGATTAGATATGTTTTGTAATTAATGCCCATTTTCTCATTTAGGTGTGGTGTATGTTTTCATTAAATAGTTCTGTTACATTTTAATGCAAACACTAACACTTATTATTATTATTATTTTTAACAACGTTGTTATAATGCAGAAGATGTATTGGAAATGTTTAACATCATGTATGTGTTTACAACTGGCATAACGAGCCATGAATTCAAAATAATATTCTCACTGTTAATTCATTCACTAAAAACAAACCAAAATACTCCGTGCAGAGGTGAGCCGTTGGGCTGAAGCTGCAGTCAGCTTTTATACCAACACTTTGTGCATTATAAAAGGTTCAGTTAACTCATGCACTGAAGGGAGGCATATCAGTCCTCTATTAGCAGTGTGTTTAATGAAACAGGTGCAACGTGTTGCTTGCCATTAAGACCATACTGCAGTGCACACTCACTGCAGATGACTCATTGGGGCATTTGTTCTCCACGTAAGAGCGTAATCGGAATATGAGTAATATGAATCCCCACATATTTCGCACTCGTGCATAAACTGAAGTAAGAACGCTTGATCTAAATGCCCTGAGTCAATCCTTAAAGGGCACTAGAAGTGTCTCTAAAACCTTGTTAATTTGAAGGCTGTCAGTTAAAAGCTTTCATAGCTAAATGGACCTAAAGGTAATTTTCCATTGAGGTGTGAGGAAAAGAGGGGCGGTTTGAGTAGCTCTGCATTTTCTGTGAAAAATGGGGAGTAATTGATAAAAACACGGATGCCATTTAACAGTAATTTTGTCCTGCCAATGAACTCACAAGAAGCCTGTAATTTGGTCTATGAATTTTTTGGAAACGGCTCCCACAGTTTGAATCAAGAACAACAAAACACACAGAAGCCCTATTTTTAAACTAAGAAATATAATTTATTGCATAAAAATTATATTTAGTTACAGGTAAGAAGGCTAGACGTTTATTTACAATTGGTACTTTACAGAGATAAAATAATGTCACTGAATCCATTTTGTTTGTTTGTAAAAATGTCTGACTTCTTGAACAAAGGCTTATTTTTTCTCTTTGATAGGAGCAAGGTGGAATCCAGTCCAGCTCCAGCAGAAATTATCCCGAGCTATGGCCAAAGATCCACAAGATACTCAAGAGATCTGGACGAATGAACACTGTGGTCTACAGCTAGCCAGTCTGTAACAAGATTTGAGGAAAGAGAACAGTCCTGCAGTGTTCAGGGATCCAAAGTACTGAACTGGTCATGTTCAGATATTTCCTCATGGGCAAAGACCTGCCGGTCTAGAGTTCATGATGCTAGTCACAATGCACCACACTTTGTTTTGTTTTCCCACATGTGCTTTTTCAGTAGTAGCTTCCTTGTTCAGTAATCCATTTCTTCCGATCCAGGTGGAGAATTCCCACAAATACTACCATCGCACCATTTTTTAAACTACTCTTAAACCACTTCAAGGATAGAAAATCAAAACCCTGTCAATGCCCTGATCTGAAAAAATAGAATTACTCTTCCAGAAATCAAAAGAAGTCAAAATGCTTTTCTTTTCTTTTGTACTTGCATAGCACTTACAAAGAGAAATGACAGATCTTCAGCGTGTGCACCATAGACTGTGCGTGCACACCCGCCTGCCCAAATATACCCACACGCACACACACACACACAGACTCACACACTTGCATTTCAGTTCATTCACACAAAACAGTGACATGACTCACTGCTGAAGAGGAGGGATACTGCCTGTGTTTTGGTTTTGTGGTTTCAAAGATATGAACACTTTTTTGCTTTGAGGGAGAAAAAAAAATGAAGTAATGACAATGTTGGATTTCAGAATTTCAATTTCCGTCTGACAGAACAATATTGATAATGCAAATAGCTTGAGGACCCTGACCACAAAGCAGGTAGCTTAGTAAAAAGGTTAACAATATGCTAATGTCAAATTGAGAGAAGGGAGACGTAATGAGTTACAAGGCGATAGACCGACAGATGGACAGATAGATAAGTGGTGGACAGAACAGAATGAAACATAATGCAGCTAGTGTTGAGGTAAATGTTATGGTCCCTTGCTGCCTAGTTAATTCAAGACAAGGCTAATCTATTCTGCAATATTTGTCTCTGGACAGTAGAAACCGCCCTCAGTTACAGCAAAGCAAAATGCCTACGAAATAGAGCGTACAGTATATTCACCTGCATTTTTGACAACCTCTAATCATGTTTTACAGATTATATTTTACATTTCGAATAGATACACAATATTAAAAAGAACAAATAAACGTGGTTCTGTTATTCACAACTGAGTCATCCACTGTGCGTCTAACTCTCCCGATTGGCTTGCTCTAATAGAATCAAAAATATAACACAGCAGCTCAGAAGCCTTAACAAGCACAAATGATAAAACAGGTACTATATGATCGTAACAACAATGACAATGAAAAAAAAACAAACAACAACAACAAATAATCCACAAATATGGATAATAACTTAAAGAGCGTTCCCCAAAGGAAACTTTTAAGGGATGACCAGAAAGCTCTCCTGCAGTTTATTCTCAACAGACTGGGGGAGTGTGGCAGAGCGATAGAGGGATGTGAGGAGAGATGAAAGAGAAACACCCCTGTGAGTCAGAATGATATGCCAAGGCTTTGAGGCATTTGTTGGTACAATATAAAGAGTCAATCGGTCTAGTTATCCACCAATTCTGAAACAATCTTCAAAATCCACCCTCATACCACAAAGAAGAGGCAGCTTTTCTTTTGTCCTCGTTTTTTCAGCCCAACGAGATTTGCACTGGCCCTCAAACCTTGAGAGTTCGATCCTCATTTGATTTGTATACAATTAAAGCAGTAAGACAAGAAATCCTAGCCTGTCTGATTCAGAGCCCGTTAATGACCAGTTTGTCCATGTGTGTGTTGGAGTGTGTCTGTAGCCTGAGGAGGCTGCAGACAGGTCATGGGCTGCCTGTCATTCACTGTGCACACAGAATGACAATGGAGATTTTGAGAAACGATGCTGCAGTGAGAAAACAAAAGCCCCTGCCATGAGGTGTGATGGTGTTTAATCATGCACTTTCATGCTGCTACTGGAACATGGCTAATCCCGCATTAGCATTTGTGTGTTTGTGATATTGTGCGTGCTTTAGTGGGATAAATATATGACTTTTTTTTTTGTTTATCCCAAAGCATTGTGATTTATATACAAGAATATAATCATTTTCAATCTTTGAAGGAGACAGTCAACACCACATGACAGATGACTTTACACCTATTTTACGCCTTTGTACCTTCAAATTGCTTTCACATCTTTCAGATGCATGTGCTTCAGAGGATTCAAGCTGAACCAGGTTAGCAGTTGTCATAGGATGGCCTGCATGGGAATGGGTGATGGTGGAGATGTAGCTACAGCAGCTGACCAGTGAAAAGGGTGATGAGGCAGAGGTAATAGAGTACATGTGAAGGAACCAGAATGCTCTGTGGGCTTATGATTTGTGCTGGGGTGTGCATATTCATAGGCAGGTATTAATTTTTTTTTTCTGTCTTGATCGCTCTCTTGTTCCGTGACCAATCAACAATCACCATCTGTTGTCATGACAACTAGCACTTCGCTTTTGCCCATCTCTTCCAGCGCGGTCGCCAGAGAGACCAGGTCTGCGTCACCTTGGTGACAAGCTTCCCATAAGTCCAGTAGAACACCTGTGGGGCTGGGCTTTGTTGCAAAGTAATTCAAGTACCTGAGGAAAAAAAAGACAAGGCAAACTGTAAGAAGAGAAGGGCAGAATGAAAGTGGCTATTTGATTACAAACATTTCTGAATCCCCAATACTGTATATTACAAATACTGCTGGATAGCCTGATATTGATGTTCAACTAGCAATCAAATTTCACACAGCTGGATTAGCTAGTTAGCCACATAAAAGGTACCATGAAATGATGTCTGAAATGTAGATTAGCAATATATAGCATGCATGACTGAATCATAATGTTGAGATTAATAGTCAAGTCTTGTTTTGCAGATTGTAATGAGTAGGACCAGGAATGAACACTTTCCCCCCCTCTTTTTTTTAAAACATTTTTTATAGAGGTCTATCTACATTTTTGCACTTCAATTTTATTTTAATCTAAGTGAAACATTTTATATCATAATCTCATATCTCTAATCTCGTAAATCAAAAAATGAATGTATACATGCCACCTTTCACAGAGTTCAGAGTTATCACTTCACAATAAAACTATGAATCTGGGTATCAACATTGGACTGAACACCACTGAGTCGTGACCAAGCTGCCTTTCACACATAAATCTGTGAGGTAGATCTGACCTATCAAAGCCTAGACTGCGGGCCAGTAGTCTCCAGTCACACCCACGAGCGCTGGGGGCATCCAAACTCGCACAAATCTTCTGGCGAATGGAGTCAGGCAAGCGAAAGGCATAAGGTCCCACTTGAGATGAAGGCAGGCAGGTGCCTCCTGAGGGGAGGGGCGAGTGTGGTGGTAGAGTCTGGATTGAAAGAGAAAGTGAGAAGCATTGAGACCAAACTTGATGTTTTTCATGGCAATATTATCTACTTCAGCAGAAACCCAATTTTTACTGTCAGCATTACCTCCTGGATGTCTGTGTGCAGCTGGAATATCTGTCCCTCTCCTTCCACCTGTCGGACACAGATCTTACAGGTGAGCTGGGACACAGCCAGGCTGCCTCTCTCTAGGCTGAAGGTGCAGTGTAGGGGCCGCTGACTGCCACTCCAAATGTGATAGAACGGGATCTCCTGTTAACAAAAAATAATAATTTGGTTAAAAAGAGAGCTGGCAGTGGTTAGCACTAATGCCTCACAGCAAGAGGATTCTGGGTTTGAACCCATTGGCCCTCCACAAGGGTCAGTAGGAGTTTTAATGTTCCCCCTCTGCCCTCGTAGGTTCTCTCCGAGTACTCTAGCTTCCTCCCACAGACCAAAAATATGCAAGTCAGGTTAACTGATGACTCTAAAGTTCCTGTAGATGTGAATGTGAGTGTGAATGGTTGTCTGCCTACATACTATGTTAGCCCTGTGATAGACCTGTCCAAGGTGTACCCCACCTCTTGCCAAATGTCAGCTGAGATTGGTTCCAGCCCCCCCATGACCCTCTAGAGGATAAACTGTATAGAAAATGAATGAACAAATTAATGAAAAAGAGAGCTGAAAAAATGGTCTCTCACTGTGATTAAAGTGGTTTTGTCCTGAGCAGCACAATCAGGAAGGATATAGAACACTGTTTCCATTCAAGGAGTGTGCAGCATGCTTTATTTTCATATTGGGTGTTTCCACAGTCTCTGTGTGTCAGTGCACAATTTATTTCTAAAGCGTATTGTCCATAAATTAGGGCCACAATCAGATTTCCTGTTTGTTTATTCAGAGTGGGTTCAGACTGCAATCTCTGTGCTGTCGTCAAAAGAATGCAGCAAAGAGTTTGGAAGTCCACTCGCTGTATTTTCAGAGAAAAAACACATTCTATTAAAGTGAAATCAGAAGTCTGACAGACCAAAGTTTTTGTTTATTAGTTATTGCTTGTTATTTTCAAAGTAACCCAGACAATCAATAAATATTTATTTTTATTTGCATGATTCAAACTGCTGCTGATTTGTGCTTGATTGCAACTGAGGTAGACTGAAGACAATAGCCCCTTTTACACAGCCTGTTCGAGGCGGGAATGCTGTGCCTTTATTCCGCCTCGCTGTTCTGTATAAAAGGTATAGTCACAGAGTGGGGGAGCGGAGTTGCCTCGGCAATAAGCCGGTTATGGAGGTAGTCATAGAGACGTATCAACGTCTGTGTAAAAGGGACAGCCAGCACGGAGGGACAGGACGCTAATGGGGAGCACATGCTGTTGTGTTACACGTCATGCCTGGATCTGTGTATAAAAGAGCTCACATAACACTGCATACATGGCTACCGCCATAAATCCTACAACCTTATATTTGCTACATTTTGAGTGTCTCACCTGGTACTTTGCCAGCAGTTTGCTTCTCCAGTGAGTGTGAGGAATGTCGTGGATGGACAGGCGCAGGTTGTGGTAGCTGTCTTTGAAGAAAAGCGGCTTGGGGTCCTCCAGCAACACTCCACCTAGACTCCTTTCCAAATCCAAAACCTCCTGCACAGAGGCACAGAGAAGACAAGCTTAAAAACTAATTTATTTCATCAGTTTGTTATGAATTACAATTAAAAACACTTAAGAACATTTATATTACTTGGAATGTGTGAGAGCTAACAGTTTGAAAGCTGTTTGAACTTTAGTAGCCAGAAATCATGTAATGTGATGCCAGTAAACTGCACACAGCACACAGCACGCTCATGTTTACCAGCCCGGCTGGTCTGTTAACACTTTATACAAAAGGGACTGTGAGACAGGGAAAATATTTAATGTCAGTGAGTCTCTGGATGGACTGCTCACTTGCTGGTTGTATTGTGCCATACTATTTTGAGTCATTAGTTCCAGTGGGAAAGGAATTGTAAATATGTGTTACCAGAATTTAATTTTGCAAGCAGGGTGTAGCTGCAGTTAAGAGGCGATGGCATTCAGTACACCTAAAGTCTTCTGCAGATTTAAGTCAATTACCAGCACTGTACTTATTGACACTATAAATATGACTGCCAGATTGACACAACAAAGACATACACCAAACACAAAGAAATGGAAAAGCAAGAAAGGCGCAACAAAGCTGAAAATAGCAACAGAACAGCATGAAGAAAATAGGCGGCCAGCTGGATAAACAGACTGATTGTGAACATCTACACTCATTAAGGCAAAAAAGACTGACGAACACACAAGCAGCACCTTGAGTGCATGTGGGGTGTCGTGGATGCAGTAAATACGGAGGCTGTAGTCCAGGGAGAGGCAGGGTGCTCGGGGGGCAAACAATGCCAGCTGCAGGCGCTTGCAGGCAGGTTGTGGAGGACAGGACTGGCCCACCAGGCCATACGTTCCCAGCTGCTCCATGAGAACATGACAACACTCCTCCTCCAGCTGCAGGTAGCACGGAGACGACAACGTCTCTTCACCCACTGTCAGCACCTCCTGAAAAGAAGATTGAAGTAAGGTTCAATACTGCCACATGGGGCAACAGGATATCCATTATTTGAGACCAGTGAGAGGCGGTCTCACCTCCCACGCCCCCTGATGGGTCTGTGTCTTGAGTGTGAGTGTCCAGTCAGGTGTAGGAGTGTCTAGCTGGGCACAGTGTGGCAAAGTAAGGACCACAGGACGATTCAGCAGCATGCCAGATGGACCACAGCTCACCACAGGACTTAGCACAGTCTGACTGCCCTCAGAGGGTAGCCTGTAATTTTCACACATACAGAGAGCACCTGGTGTTTGCAACAGTTTCAAAAACATCACGTTTGATTTATAAAAGAACATCATGGGTATGACACTGTTAAAATATGCTGGTATTAATGTATCTGAGGCAAACTGTACATCAAACATTTGGAAAATTGGCAAGAAATTAATCCATTCCAATTTTAGCATAAAAGTTGAGACAAGTTGATCAATTTTTTAGCCTCAGAAAAAGTGCCAGAACTTCAAAATAAACTTCAAATGGTTCACAGTAGGAGAGCTTTCATTGGGAAAAATTCTGATTGAGGTGAGAGTGAGGTCTATTCTGTCTCGTGGTTGCAAAGACGATGAGTGAAATAGAGGAGTACTCACGTTGTTTTGTCCCACTTGTTGATAATGAGGTACATCTCATAGAACTTCCCCTGGGGGATGGTGCCAGGTGGGACCAGCAGACTCACACCTGAGGGAGAAGGTATCACGTTTTATCTTGTTTTATCTATGATATGCTTGAGATGTCATTGGTTTACACTGGGTCACATTTTGGTGTCAAGCATAAAAAGAGAATTGTGTTTTGAAAGGTTTCATATTACCTGTGTTTGGGATGGTGAGGCGTCCTCCCAGATTTCCCAGGGTGGCGCTGGTGCTCAGCCCAGGCTCTCTGGACAGGGTGTGGCTGTGGTATTCTCGCTCTCTCCCCACAGTACCCACCGACTTCAGGCTGAGGATCTCCCCATCACCCATGCAAATGTCAGCAGGGAGCTCCAAAGAGGAAAGAGTGGAGGAGTTGTACACCTTGATTTTGAGACTGGGCAGGGGGTCCAGCAGGGGAGAGGTGGTCATGGGAATTTTGTGGGGACTGTCATTGACACCCTGCTGCAGGGAGAAGAGCGGGCCGCGGAAGGCCCCCGCTGTGGCTGTGAGATCTGGAGGAGCTGAAGGATTCAGAGGGTGTGGGTTATCTGTGGACGTAGAAGAGAAGAGCTCTCTTATCACCATAAATGACACAGGCCGGGCTGAGAGTGCTAAAAGTGATGCAAGTGAAATTGATTAACGCTGCTAATTAATATTTGATTGCGAGAACAAGAGTAGAGATACCATGACAAATTCTCAATATGTAAAAAATGTAACGCAGTAAAGAATGGAGAATTGACGAATTGAGAGATAAAAATGGTTTTAAAAAATGAATTTATGGGATGATATAAATAGCAGTGTGACAATGAAATGAATTATAAGACGTGGTTCTATGGGGATGGTTAAAAATAAGAATAGTTGTGAAAATAAACACAGAATAATAAACATAGGAATTGTGTGTGAGCGTGTACTGTATGATGTGTCTGTGTGCGACTGTGTGTGTGTGTGAACTCACCCTGTCTAGGAGGCTTGTAGTTGCCAGGGTGGAAGGCGGCAGTGAGAGCAGACGAAGAATCAGTGATGTCTCCGTGGAGATGGCGGCACCTCCGGCGATATGCGAGCACACCCACACACAGCACCAGTATCACACACAGCAGCAAGGCCCCCACCAGACCAGCGTAGACTGCTACACCCATACCTGGAGCTAGTGCTGTAAGAGGGACAGAAAGACAGACGGTCAGGATATTATAATGAGAGGTGTGAAAACACACAGATACAAATGAAAGGAAAACACAAGAGGGAAGAAAATGTACTCTTTTAGGATATCTGATATTTGTATTATTTTCTGTTGTAGCTGAGTATTATTGTTGAGTGGATTAGTTAATTAATTAGACAATCATCAGAATGTCAACAAACAGCACTTTTGTCAATCTAAAGATGTCAAATAAAATCACAAGTCTCAGCTTTTAAAAAGTGAGATTTTGGTGTTTTTCTCCCTTTTACATCTTTTTAAATGGCATTTGGGGAATTTGACTGTTAATTAGACAAAACAAGCAATTTGAAGAAGTGGCCTTGTACTCTAGGTAATTGTGATAGGCCCTTTAGTCTCTATTTATTGTAAAATTTTATAAACTACACAATTTATCAATAAAATAATCAACAGATTAATTGATAATGAAAATTTGATTTTGAACATGAAATAAAACATGAAAAGAGAAATTTGAAAAGAGAAAAAAAAACCAAACAAAAAACAATCAAGAACAGCAAGCTTAACACAATACATGTTCAAAAAGGAGTGGGAAGACTTAATAATCCCACCCCTTCTCCCTATTCAAAGAACTTGCATGTCTATGGTTGCAGCCCTTTTTTTCACTGGAGCAGCCATATCTTAACACAATGCTGACTTGCCAATATGAACATTGAAGGCAGCGGTCGCTGTACTTGTCCCCTGTCTATACTGTGCTTGAAGAGATCCGTCCCTAATGTGATTCCAGTGTAAAATATTGGGGGGTAAAATCCACAGACCTCATATTGTATAAAAAGTTCAGCTGAAGCTAATATGAAGTTTCAGAAGACTGAGTGAGTCAAATCCAGTTTATATCTTATTAGGTGGATCAGGTACAATGTGTCAGTTTCTGCTATGAGTGACATTAATTCAGTCAGGGCAAGTTCTCAACTGAGTTACTCTGGCATTAACATTAACATAAGGATCCCTATGAGGATTATACAGTTAAAGCTATAAGTTAGAAAAGAGAGCACTGGCCAGTAAGTATTGGAGGGATATAACTGGTATCAGGAGATACAAAGTTGGTTCAGTACATCCCTGGAAAATGTTTATTTGTGTGACTAAGTCAGTCAGCTGAAGCCTCATTTGAGCTTCAGTGTACTGTGGATTTAGTCCTTCATCTGTTACATGGGAATGTCAGTAGGGACAGGATCACTTCACAGCCAGTATATACATGGGGAATGATCATGTGGGAATGTACAAATATGAACCTATTATTTAACTCTGGCAGTATGCCTGCCAGGATGTACACAGTGTTCAGTTTGATTCTAGCTAAAGCTTTATCTTTTTTTCCTTCCTTTTTTCTTTTTGTTAAAGATCATCCAAACAAAATAGAAAACTTGCTCCTCCTAGCCTCCAGGAGGTGCATCTGATACCAAAAGGCAGCATGGGTAGGGAGGGTGGTTGCCCTCAACTTCACCTGCTCCCCGTTGGGCTCCCTATCTTTCCTTCTGCTGGGTGATTGGTTGTGACTGGTCAGCAGGCCCACCTCAGCCTGCTTAGCTGTGACTCCCCAACACTAGCAGAGCCAGACCCAACTCACAGCCGGTCACACCACAGCAGAAAAGAGGAGACGACAAGAAGCGAGGTTGGCGGGAGACAAAGAAGAGCAAAAAAGAAGAAGCAGACAGGCTGGATAAACAGAGAAGAAAGCTAGAGGAGAGGCAATTTGGCAAAAGGGATGGGAAAGAGTTAGATAAGGGTGTGATTTGTAGAGAGGACAGAGGGATTATAAGTGTGGTGAGGAGGAGAGAGGAGATAAGGATGGCAGTGCTTAACTTAAAGGCCCATGTTAAAAGAGCAGGAGAGAGTGGGGAAGAAGTTGGAGGAAACCAGAGACACTACAGAGAAGCGGTAAGAAGAAAGTGTGGAGAAGAGGAAAAGCCGGAGGCAGACGGGCTGGCAGAGGAGAGCTTCCATGCTCACGTGGCGCGATGGAACCGAATCCGACAGCCGTCCGCACTTATTACCAGAAACGGAACAATAGCGAATTAGGTGCATTACCGTGGCTGCTCTCCCCTGAGCCCACGTCACATTGAGCTACAGGAATTACCATCACTTCAAATGTAAACTATATCACAGATTAACTGAAAGTCAGAGCTGTTTTTCTCCAGGAAGTGCTATACTTCCACCTCATAGCCTATAGATCAAAGTGTCTCAGCTTAGAGCCATGTCATTTTGCTCTCTCTGTTAACAGAGCTTTCAGATTTTCCTCTCTGCCACATTGGATTAGAGTGAAATGAATAGTTTTTGGGCATTCTGCTTAATTACACCATTAATCAGTTTGGTGTAATTGTATCTTCTATTTTTTTTCTATCCACAGTTGAAACAAGCCGCTATGTAAATGGTACAATGTGCTAACACAGAGCTAGCTTAGAAAACCTACGCTACACTTAGTCAACAGACTAGACTAGATGGGATAACAACATTTATAAGCAGGCTGGACAAGAAGGTGAGGCATGTCTTCACTGAACTCGATCTGAGATGACAACAAAGTGTGGATACACAGGCTCAACACAAAACGCTGCACGCACTCAACTCCACGTGCTAACACAGATGTTAGGACTCCTAACCTGTATGCACCTACAGGCTGGCACACACACACACACACACACACACACACACACACACACACACACACACACACACACACACACACACACACACACACACACACACACACACACACACACACACATACACACACACAGGTACTGTACAAACACAAACAGTATGATAGAGGGCAACGGTGAGCAGTAAGAGGGTGAAGTTATGGAAAGGTGAACTTACGATGGCTTGCATGTTCAATAGAAATCTTTTTATCTGTTTGAGCAGGAGAAAAAACAAGAGAAGAAAGAAAAAAACACAACAACATAAAAATGGATGGACTAGTCGTTATGCAAATGAAAGATACAATAACAATACCAAGAAGAAACGGGAAAGTAAACAATAGCTCATCAATATGAAAATAGAAATGTAAACATAAAAGGCGTACTGCAAGCAAGAAAATATCTAAAAAAAAATAATAACCTTTTCTACAAGTGTGTGAGAATGGGCAGAGCTGGAGCATGAATGTATAAGCTCAGCATAATTGTTTATATAATGTACATAGAAAAATGACAATAAAAGCTGATTAGAAATGACTGAAGGAGATTATTATCATATGGATGAAAGATGGTTTTGAATATGAGCGAGGGTGGTGGTGGTGTTTGGTACACAAAGGAGACGACGCAGATTGAAACCATGTTGTCAGTGCCACTAACATCGCTGTATACACCCCACAGGGTATGTTATCACTTCCATCCTATGAAAAACAAAACACCTCCGTCCTGATGGGAACAGTCTTTTCCATGATAACGCTGATATGAATCACCACTGAGCGAGTAGTTTTGATGAATGTCGGATTGTGTCACTTACTAGATCTCAAACCAAATAACCTTCTCTCCCAAGCATCGTCAAAACACCAAATGGGTTCCCCGACTCTCCCATTCATCCAACAGCAATTAGAAACTACTGATGTGCAGAGAAGATGATGGTTTGTGGTGTCTCAAAGCATTTTACATTTATGACTGCGGTATTTGGCTTATCCTCAGTGGAATTACAGTGGATGATACATTAGAGTGAGCCGCTATTTGATTGTCTGAAGCAAAGAAAGCAATGAGTCAATGTCACTGGGACAATTCTTTACTGCAGAATACTCATATGAATGTGCTGAGAAAATGAATTATTTGTTTGGTAACCTGCAGTTTTACAAATCACAAATTTACAGATTTTTCTACAGCGCTACACTTCCCATCTTCCCCCTCATGTCACTTGAGTGCATGTTTTCCTGACGACCTCCTGAGAATGCTCTGCTCTGTGCAGGCAAATCAGAAAATGTATTTGTCTAATCTGGCCGCTCCATGGAAGCCTGTTTATGTCAGGACTTGCGTGTACGTCAGATAGAGTTGAAGCACAGTGTCTCTCCGAGTGTGCGTATGATCCTCCCGTTGCACGTGCAGGAGGTTTGGGAGGTTTGTCTGCATGCTTGGGTAGTGTTGGTTTGTGTCTTGTGTGTGTATGTCTTTTAAGCGCGCACTTGAATGTATCTCACTGCCTCTGTGGATGTGCGTCTCTAAGACTCTAATGCGCTGTCAGCTGGATTCTTCCCAGCTCATCACGGGCTGCACATTGGGTGTCAGTGTGAGTCTGAATCACTCTCATATGCTCAATTTTTCGACTTGGCTGTGTCATGCTCGCTTCCCACTCCACACACTCCGTCTCTTTTTCTCTGTTTCTCTCTCTCTCCATCTGTGCTTTTTAGATGTGGATCACTTGCCTTCTCTCTTTGAGAACCTAAATTTTCCTTCATGAAACATCTGCTTGAGATTTAGCTGTTTTTTCTTTCATCTCACTCTACATCATTCACGCTCTTCCCATGCTGCTGCTATAGCTGAACACCTTGGGAATATTATCCTGTACAAAATAGCTTTGAAATGCAATACACCTTATAAAAGTGAACTATGAGTGACTAAAATAACCTGCAAGATTTTCTATTATCAATCCAACAACCACCAGAAGCAGCAAATGTGCTGTTAGGGAATTAACCCTGACAGGTGCACTACATCCTTTCAGATATTAAACAGCTGAACTACTGAATTTGTACTAGTAAACTAAGACTTTTGGATACATTACATCACGAAAAATACATGAGCCAAATATTTACTCAGTTTTGACATGTAACTGTTACCCCAATTCAAATGCATTGATCAGGCAACTTACTGCGTGCACACAGCCCCTCAGTACAGTTTTTACTTTCCATCATGCTGCCACTGCAGTGCTTTCCTCCGTTCCTGGGTGGGGGGGCCTGGCACTCGCGGCTGCGCCAGTGGGTGCATTCTGTCCCACAGGCAGACCACTTTGCCCACTCTGTCCAGCCTCCATCCACTGGAATGAGACAGCAGAGATGTGAGTCATTTAAAAACTAACCAACAGCTAAATACCTCCATCAGCTAAATAGCTAAATACCTCCATCACTCCAGGTTGAGGGGAATTGAGCATGACGGTAGAATGTGGCATGATGAATATATAATTGTTTGACGTGCATAATTTTGCAATTTGCAAACGTATTCTTTTGTTTGTTTCAAACCATTCTTGAGTGAGGATGGTCTGACACACAGGCCAGAGCAATGTTACCTTAAGGTGTATCACAGTAAATCAGACAACACTGTGTTCCTGATGTGGATGACTTTTCAGGATTAAACAAGAGCAATTACATGAGTGAAAGCTATCCATTCCTGGTTGGTTGAAGTTGTTTTTGGATTTAATCATTTTGAAAGGACCTTAAAACACTTTAGTTTCCTCTAAAGTTGAATCTCCAGCGTCTGATGTAGATGTTTTGAAAGTTTTAAAATGAATCCTGGTATTTCCCATTATATAGCCTGTTTCAGAAATTCCCTCAGCACAGTAATACTGATGAGTGTGTCATTTTCACCTGGGCACAGTGTGGTGCAGGTCACTCTCTGAAAGGGTGGGCCTTCACAAAACGCTCCTCCATTAAGAGGGGCAGGATTGGTGCAGCTACGTGTTCGTCGCTGCCAGCCACGCCCACACCGAGCATTACACTCCGACCATTCAGTCCATGAAGACCAACCTCCGCTCACTGACAGACAGACAACCAGAGAGTGACAGTGAGTGAAACCGACAGTTATAACCTGGTTAAATTAACTATAATATAATTAAAATATAGACACAAACCATTCATGTCAACATGCAAACAAAGCTTGAATTTAGCATATTTAGCAAATTCAAAAATTTAAATAAAGCATACATCCACATATGTGATATAAGTAGTTGTATTCATCGGTTATTTATCAATCACATATTCATCTTTTTTTCCTGCTATCAACCACATTTAAATGCTTTGTAAAAATTCTTATTGGTGGTTCAAAGGAGTAAGTTGTGGTTTAATTTAATTTATGTATAGTGCTGCTGAAATATTCCCATTCGTGTTTTGTCACTATTTTCACTAGATACATTGCAATGCTAAACCAAACTGACAAGGAACTCATGGATGATGATATAAAGGGTTGACTTATAAACCAGTCCCCCTAAAATTTGGTAAATTTCTTTCAGCTTCTCTCATAATTTTGTATTTTCTTTCATTTCATTTTTGGTGAACGACAATAATACCAGATTCACCCTCATATGTGAGGTACGAGAGGAAGAAAAAGAAGTGTGTGTGTGTTACCGTAAACAATGAGAGTAGCGGTGCTGCTACGTCTCTTGGCCACCACATTACGAGCCACACAGGTGTAGTTTGCGGTGTCTGAGAGCCTGGCCTGTTTGATTATCAGATCATGATCAATAGTGATCAGAAAGTTAGAGTCTTGTGATGGATCTATCACGTCATCGTTCTTCAGCCAGTCCACCTGGGAGGAGGAACACACACATGAATACATTAAAATACTTTGTCTTAAAGACAGAAATCTCTGGTGTGATCACATAAGGCACTGACATCAATTACACATTAAGAATGAATTAAATTAAGACAGTTTTTTAGCAACAGTACCAACCATAGCAACTAATAATTTAGTTGATTATTCATCTTGTACTCTCAATCTTCTGTGTCACAGCAATATTGAATAATGAACTTCCTCTAATTCTTTTGGCACATTCTCTCTTCACTCTTCACATAAATTATCGTACAAATCAGCTGGTGTGTATGCATAAACATGTGTCAACGCACCACTCACAGACACATTCAGTAAACACTATAAACCTGCAGGGTATTAAGCCATCACAGCACGCTTCAATGCCACATGTTATATTGATCAAACATGGTCAATTTTTGATTATTTTTAGTTCGCTCAGGAAAAAGAAAATATAATTTGTTGCTTCTTTTGCTCAAACTCGATTTCTCCTTCTTTTCTTTTTGAAACATCTTCCTCACTAAGGGCCATCATGTCATAATAACAACCACAAACAAGACAATTACCATTCATTATTAAATATATAAAAGCTCTACTGTAATCACATAATGTGCTTTCACTCTTTTATGTCACATCATAACAATGTTAGTTAGCCACTAAATATAAAATAAATACAGCTTGGAAGGTGATTATTTACTTGTATAATAAAAAATAAACATTCATGAATAATGATTTTTTGTTTTCTATATATTGTTTTACTGCTGTTTTATGAAAACAATAAAAGTGATGAAGTGCAGATAGAGCAGCTTGATGTTAAAACATGTCACAAAATGGATTTAAGTGCATGGAGCTTTTTCTTGATGCTGCCTTGTAGCCGCATAGACTTAAATCTCTCAAACTTAAATGGCTCGATCTTTAATTTGCTCCCTTGTGTTTTGTGTTGTTGCAGACTGAAGCTCCTACAATTGACGGTAATAGAGATATGTTGTACCTCAGCAGCGGGCATGCCCTCTGGGGGGCGACACTGCAGTAGCACCTCCTGCTCGAGTCGCACCTCTCGTCCCAGTGGCTCCTGCTCAAAGTTCTTCCTCAGGTCTACAGGGGGTGACACATATGTAGTCAGCAGTTAGTGAAGGCTGCATCTAGACAGCAGAGTGACAGTTTTTCCCTCTATCCGTCTATCGCTCTCTCTCTCTCTTTCTCTCTCTCTCTCTCTCTCTCTCTCTCTCTCTCTCTCTCTCTCTCTCTCTCTCTCTCTCTCTCTCTCTCTCTCTCTCTCTCACACACACACACACACACACAGACACCAGGCAAAACTGTAAAAAAGCCTCTGTCACCCTGTCAGGTTTTTTTCAATTCATACCCTCATAAACATGCAAAGTGTCAATCACGCTACAACACACATTACCACGGGGGACTAAGATAGAGTGCTACAGCAGATTTATTTGCATATATACTTAAGCTGACACAGATGACAAGCAAAAAGTCGGAAACATTTGCCCTTCTGGTGTCTCTCTTACTTCTTTCTTAAACACACACACAAACACACACACAGTGTTGGTACTGACATGCAATGCGGACATAGGCACGGTTGCTCTTGGTGGTGCCAGCCGAGCTCCAGGCTACACACTGGCACCAGTAGTCCTCCAACCCAAACAGCTCCTCCACCTGGGTCCTTGACACTGAGATCTCCACCTCCCTCAAAACCAGACCTGTTCAGAGAGAGTGCAAAACAAAAAAAACAAGGGGGAGAGAGAGAGAGAGAGAGAGAGAGATTAGTGGGGCATATTTTTCACTGAGCATATAAATAATGCGTTGGCTGCAGGCCAAATGCAGTTAACATGCTCATAAAACCCTATAGGAGCTAATGGATTATATAGTTGAAAATGATGTTTGTAATTGAGTATGATGTTTATGTCAGTGAAATACAAGGTGACATTACTATGTGTGTGAAGCTGTGTTTACAGTACATCTGTAAGTATGAAAGTATCACCTGTGATCTGGTCCAGGCTCTCTCTGGTTACGTGGTCATTTTGATTGACCCATTCTCCATTGCATTTGAAGTAGATCTGGGTGGCTGGTGACGCCCGGCAGCGTAGCTGGACCGGCCGGTTCTTTACGATGAAAGCATCCTCCGGTTCAAGCAGGAATTCTGGGAGAGGCTCCGCTGGTGCTGATGGAAAGGAGTCAGGGAGAACCTCGGCCTCACTGTAGTCGCTGCTCTCTGAAAACACACACAACAGACATATATGGATGAGGGGGACTGTTCTTCAATGGAAAGACGTGAGCGTCCATGTCTGTGAAAGCCCTGCTGGAGGTGAGCAGTGCTGCAGTGTAACTGTGTATTCAGATGGCTGCTGTGGGGCTGACAATGCACTCTGACCTCACTGTTGAGGAGGTAAGAAATAAGCAAAATGACAAACTTGTCCCTCAGGTATTAATAAGCTATCATATACCTGGAGGGAAGATGTGTGAGTGTGTGTGTGTGACAGTTTGTCTTGCGTATCTCCATCCAGCTGCAGGGCATGTGTGAACAAATCTGTCAGCACCGTGTCACTGTATACATTAAGATGACCCTGTTAGTGTATTTCAAGAAGACATTTAAGGTGCTGACAGTTTGCACTGTAAATGGAGGGTCACAGTGACATTTTCGCCCCCTTGTACTGTCAGTAATCTGGTCAACGCAGGCCTCCTACTCTGGTCTCTCTGGAAGAGTCCATGCCTCTCAGCAGGGGGGGGCGAGCTGATGACCTTCCACGGACAGGTCCTGTTGATCGCACATTATCCCCTGACATTTTCGATTTGACACATCCCTCCTGGCAATGCTGCCAAGAACTTCTCCTGGCAGGAAGGACACAGTATTTCCGACCTCTTCACTCTGACTTGTTACTTTAATAATGACGGGTATATTCCAGGCAGTATATCAATGCTGCAGGGTTATTGGCTATTACTGGTGCAGCAGTAGTCCCATACATGAACCTATATGTACTGGTTACTTTGCTACTAAGGACTGCATTGTTAAAAAAAAAAAGACATTCACTGTACACTGGGGTATAATATATATGGATTGTCATCTGCTGTACAGATTATAAAGCTCTGTCAGTCAAATGTTTGTTTCGTGATTTTGGGCAATATAAATATAATTATCTTGAATTGACTTGACATTTTCAAGAGTATTATAATGATAAAGTACGTTGCTGAATCATTACAACAAGGCATAAACTGTCACATCACTTATTTATCTTTTTCCCCAGCTGTTACTAGTGGCATTGGGCACCAAATTTGCATCAGTCAGACATGTCTGTTTATAGCATAGGCTATAGCTTTAGGATGGCAGACTATAAAGCAAACCCAACCCTCACCACGTCCCATGTTTGCCCCTCAACTGGGTTGCATCTTTCTCTTCTTGAGCAAGACGCTGAACTGAAGAAGACCTTGTTACATAACACTTGCAAACAAGGTTGTAGTAGCCTCTTCCATGAAGAACAACCTGACAACAGTCAACCTGACACATTTAGCAACTTAGTTTAAGTATGTTTCCAAAGACACTCTAAGTCAGCAGATGCCAGAAACCTTTCTCTTTTTATGCAATGCCTTCACATCATCAACAAACAAACTCTCATCATCACTTTCTGATTTTCCCTTTCGGGTAATCCAGTTTCTTATAAATTGTTAATAGGTCTGACCTTCCAATAGAAAACTCTGTTCTGCTTACGAAAATGATCTGAATTCAATAAGCATTAAACGGAAGACTGGAGCAGAGTGCAGAGGATTGACAGGGGTGGCTCCAGTCAGGAGATGCAAAAAATGGTATGGGCAACCAAGTGCACTTTCTTTCCTTGACACACACACAGTCTCATAGCGCTTACACTTCTTCTGTCTCATTTTCTGCATTCACTGGATAAAGCAAGAGGTGTCAGGGCAGATGCAGCCACTTTCAAAAATGAGATCTAAAGCAGGAGAATTTGAAGCATTCAGTTTTCAAAATGTTTCGAGCTCCACATAATGTTATTCTACAACCACAGAACAAGAGAAACTACTTAGAAAGATACCACCTATTTTAGGAAAGTGAGGACTTCCCCTCCCCCCATCTCACTGCTCCCCTTGACAAAGTCTGCACTCAGACATTAGGGAAAAGCAAAGAGGAACACAGAGCGTGATGGAAAGTGGTAGAGAAAGTTGTGGCAGGGCTCAAACCAAGGCTAGCGGGGATTCATGGGAATCCAGAGGCTGCACCATCTTCAGGTATAGGGACGGTACTATTTCTTCACTTCACTAATGTTTTGTGTGATGTGTGAAGTGGCCTGTCAGGACGGAAGAGGCTGCAGCAGAACAGGACAGCCCGGAAAGTGCAACAGCTGCTCCAGGCCCGACAGCCATCGTCCTTAGTCTGTGTCCGCCTTGCTTGACTGTCTTACAAACAAATCCTTGATCTTCTTCTAGAAGGACCTTTCACTGACAAAATGTATTCACCATTGCATGACCTCCAACTGAGCCTTCACCACCACATGTCTCACACTATCCTTTACCTTACCTAAACCCAGGCGCTGTACAGTTAAAGTGGAAAGCTTTATGCTGATTAATTAAACTGATTACATGTGAGTTTTAGGAAATACATATAAAATGCTGTCTTGCAATTGTATAGAATAGAATAGAATAGAATATGTCTTCATTGTCATTGTACAAGTACAACGAAATTGAAATGCAATCCTTAGAAGTGCAATAAAACAATAATAATAAAAATACAAAAAAATAGAACACACACAAAACATTCACTTTCTGCAGGCTGCACGATTCATATGGATCGTGAAATGTCCTGAAATGTTTTCACATTTTCTAAAAAATAGTCCACAGTAACATTTATTACATATAGACGCGGTTAATACTCAAACTTTGCCCCAAAATGACTAATTCCATGTTCTGACTCATTCCGATGCTCTAAATTGTCTAAATCCTCAATTCAGTACTACATAGTTCACAGTCTTTTAACATTTTCAGCTATTATTTTCTAACATGTATAATGTGTTTAAAAAAAGAAATCTCTAAATATTCCATTATGTAGTTTCTCTAAAAATGATCAAAATGACTTTGGTCCCTTTTTATCTCATCAGAGCTTCTCAATCTCAACAGGTGTTTTGGTCACACATTCACACATTGAATGGTTTGCATTCGCAGGTAAAGATTGCATGTATATGCATGGAAATTTGTGATATATGATTCCATGTAATCCATTGTGCATCGCACATTTGTCTGATGGATTAGCATGGTCACAGCAACTGAAAAATGTATTCATTTTAGCCATACAACCAAGCTTTTATACCAAACCGACACCTTTTAAACATGAATATGAACAAGAATTGACTTTATTCTGCTAAATTCTCCCCCTGACAGACTTTACATGTAAAACACAAAGTGGCGCTCATAAGAAGAGGACAGAACAGTACAAAAGAACAAAAACAAAGCACATAAATATACAGTCACCCCAACAGCAGCCCCCATTTTCAACTAAGCACATACAATGCTGCAACTAAGTACACATGCAGGTGTCCACAAAAACACACAAATAATTAATGTTAACATATCTCAAGTGATGTTTGACCATGAGCATGAATCACATTTATCATTGTGCCTCTTTCACAATCCTCTCCCCTCTGTCTGTTTTCTCTCCTTCCATCCCCTTGCTCTCCTCTTACTAAGTTGTTGCCTCCAGTCCTTCAGGCTTTGAATTCTCTGTCAATAACCAATTGTGTTGCCCCTCCCTGCTCCTCACCCCCGCTCTTTCTCTTTGTCCAGCATTGATCGCTCGGTGTTCAAACATCGGCTGAAAAACACAGCCTGTCACTCTTCAGGCGTGATGAGAGGGGGCACGGAGCGAGAGAAAGAGGAAGGGAGAGGAGGAATGGCAGAAGAGACAGACAAACAGAGAGAGAGAGAGAGAGAGAGAGAGAGAGAGAGAGAGAGAGAGAGACGGTGGTTGAGATGGAGACAGAATGGAAGGAGAGCCCTTGTGTATTTGGATAAACCTCTCACTGAGCAGTATGTGTGTGTAGGTTCTGGGGCCTACAGAGAGGCGCATTTTAATTAAAACAAGTTTGGATGATAGAGGTAGCAGACATACAGACAGACAGACAGACAGCTAGAGACAGAAACACAGCTTCTTTCTCCCTCCCTGTCTCACTCTGGGATAATGGAGCTGGGGGTTTTAAGTGGAACCTGTGTTTTTGGGCCAGCATACAAACATCCATCAGAGCTCAGCAGCCGGCAATTTGTGCGGAATGGAAGAGCCTTAAAGACAAGAACTCCTTGCCATGCAGCACAGCAAGTCTTTTATTACAGTAATGACAGACAGCAGACAGCTAGAGAGCAAACACAGGCTCCTGGGTATTCTCTCCTCGAGCGCACAATCACACCAACACACACACACACACACACATACGAACACATAGACCCAGACACAAGATGACAACCTACGCTCATACAGGGCATTCTCACTCACTTTTATTCATCTATACTAAACTCATATCGTATATCTGAAGGAATCCCTTCCTTTGGCGAGTGTGTGGCGGAGCCTCAATGCAATGTAACCCAGAGTTGGAGAGACAGTGGTGGAGCGAGGACACACTAGAAGAGATAACTGTGTGGGAGAGAGATGGAGGGAATCTGGACGGAGGTGACAAGATAGGAAGATAGGATGGCCGGCTAAAGATAGGTCAAAAGACAGTAGTAGACGAGTGGATAGGACAAAGAAGATGGAGTACACACGAAATGCACACTCGCGCACGCACACAATGCTTCACTTCTATGATAGCTTCAGAGGAAAATGAATCACAGTAATGTCTATCTTTGTCTCAGCCTGACTGGAACTGTCTCTGTTCCTTTTGCCCTCTGTCTTTTCTCCACCCTCTCTTTTCTCTTCCTCTCATTCTCACACACAGACACATATGAACGCAAGGACGACTGTAATTTTCTTAGCCCCAACGCCTCTAGCCAGAGTGGAGTCTAAAGCGTCTGTACTTTATCATTACCTTTACAGAGTTAGTCATTACTGTCCCTTCCAGAGCCCTCACTATCCTAACAGTGCACTTAGAAGAGGTGGGGGACAAGAGAGCAAGAGAATAAAGCATAAGGGAGAATACTTTGAAGCAGTCAAACAACGGAGAGACATTATAAAAAAAAGCACAGGGTCAGGTTGTGTTTGGCAAGATCAGGAGTCCTTTTTTTCTCCCCTGTTATATCTAAGGTATCCTGTGAGGGCAAAAACAAACAAACAACAGCACATCATCCCTGCTCCTCCCTTTTCGCTTTCCAGTCTTGTGTCTGACATGGGAGAGCTTTTCTTCTTGCCCTCCCCTGACTCCAGACTTCCTTCCCTCCTGCCTGCTGGATTCAAAGCACTTTCTGGAGCTCCAGTCGACTTCAAATGACATCCTACAGCCTTAAATGCAAACACACAAACAGAGCGGGGAAAAAAAACTGTAGCCCACAGCTATGAAGCACAAACAGCTCGCTGAGACCGCTAAGGACAAACAGCTGTGAGGACAGACAGTTAAATAAGACAATGCTGCCAGAGATAGGGGAAACAAGGCCAATAAATAGAGTGATCAGCAGTCATTATGTAACATTGACGGGCTGACCATATCCATCATCCTCCTCCAATCTACCTCATTATCATCATTCTTGCGAGGAAGCCCCGAGGTAGTCACGCACGCAAAACGCACGCACACAAACACACAGAGGCAGGTCGAAAGAGACAGAGATGGATGGAGGGAGACAGTCTCTCCTTGCCTTCCTTAAAGGACAATTACATTGAGTGATTGATATTCAGACTGACCTCATCGTCATCAGCCTGAAAACAACTCTCTACTGGAGGAGAGAAAAGATGAAGTGAGGAGATGTGAGGACTGGAAAAAGCAACTGTCACGATTTAGACGATGGGTTTGATGGAAAATCACTGAACGTGTGATTGGGACAGACTGTGTGTGTATTGGCATCAGTCAAAGCTTGAGAAGACATGAGTGCAGGTTGGAGCAACGCAGCATCACTTCTCACATCAACAAAGGCAGACAGAGTGTGAGGAGTCATGCAGTTCACCCATCTGACCGAGCACACACACACACACACACACACACACACACACACACACACACACACACACACACACACACACACACACACACACACACACACACACACACTTGCGCCAACACTTACAGTATAATAAGCCCCTCTGAGCGCCAACAGGGGGAAAATTGGTCATCTTTTAATAGGAAGTGCCGTTAATTCACCAGGGACTAAGAGACACGCCATAATTTCATTTCATCATGGTTGCTGTGAGGCGACAGGAGGTATTAAGCAGAATATGATGTCCTGCTAAGAGCGACACAGATCTAACACTGTGTGCTCTGTCATAAAGCCTTTGACACATTGGCCTTGAAAATTCTTGTTTGGATATTTTGATACTACCACCAAGATGTGCACCTGTGGTGGCTCCACATGGCTCTGCAGCCTGTCTCTTTGTACTCACCATGGTAACTCTCTAACTAACAGAACTCATCTCTGACATATGCGGGCAAAAACATTCCTTTTCAGGTCCTCTGAGATTGTTACTTACCTTTCTTTTTCTGTCTGCAGCTCTATATGTTTTCTCCCCCCTCTAACTAGCAAAACTGACAATATATTTCTTTTTAATAAGACCTTTAAATTACAGCTCGATAAGACGAAGGGAATAGTCTGGCATTTGGAGAAAGACACTTCCTTTATAGTATGGTGGGAGTCAGACAAAACTAAAAATACAAAACAAAAAAACCATGAAAACCCCCCAAAAGCAGTATCAGGTTAATCGTTGTGTCTCTTGGTCATCTACAGGTCCAGCATGTGTTAGTGTAGTTAAACAGACTGGAACGAGGGAAAGAAGCTAGCCTAGCTTTGCCAAAGCAAGACACTTCCACGCAACTTACACATTGCATATTGTGTATTTAATGTGTATCAATTTCATAAGTAGATAGCTATGTGAGTCTTTTTGTTCAAGAAGCTCTGCCAAACCTCAAAAGTCATGGAACTGCTAAGTTATTTTGCTAATTAAACCCAGGTGATTAACAAGTGAGTGTACCTGGTAACATCTGCTAGAGGTGCTAGACAAATTAATAAAAGGTTTGTCAACAAACAGCTCCAACTGCATAGTTCAATGTTATATCTTTACTTGTGTACATGTTATGTTAAATATTCAACATGACACAGATGTAACTCACTTGTGACTGAGATATGCTAGCTTCTTTCCTATGATAACTTTCCTAAGATAACTTGTCCTACAACTGTTGCTGGACTACACACAAATGAAATAGTTGTTTTCCCTTTTTACTCTGGTACAAAAGGACACAAACAAATGTTGTAAATTATTTTTTATAATCTCTTCCTAGTTAATTAACTTCACAATCAGCTCATTTTTAAACCCCAAAGACAATTATGGCAAACACTTCCCACTATGAATCATACAAAGATGCACTCACATGACACCCCACCGTCACATACATGCACATGTGTGCATGCTTGTTTCAGGAACTTGTGAGTTACAACTTGTTGGAAGTTCATCATAGCAGAGGAAATGTCACACCTTTGATTGCTTCCAACATGTTAATGAGGACGCCTGCAGAGTGGCTATTTCTGTGCAGTGCGAAGCCTTCCCTGTTTCATCGAGATACAAGCGCGAGCGTGTAATTGGTTGTGTGAGGCGTGTGCGCAACCGTGTGCAAGTGAGTAACAAAGATGGAATCTGTGTGAGTCAGAGAAAGGAACTGAAAAGGTGTGTGTGTGTGTGTGTGTGTGTGTGTGTGTGTGTGTTGTGTGTGTGTGTGTGTGTGTGTGTGTGTGTGTGTGTGTGTGTGTGTGTGTGTGTGTATCTGTGTGTGTGTGTGTGTGTGTGTGTGTGTGTGTGTGTGTGTGTGTGTGTGAAAAGGGAGGTGATAGGAGGCTGGAAAGCAGATTGGCAGCATGGGAATGCCGAGCAGGTGATGGAGATGCAGAGTGACAGAAATGCTTCGCTTGTCCATGCACCATGTCCGGGTGGCAGGAGGAGAGAGAGCAAGCCTGAGGACATGGTAACACACACGCATGCACACACACACGCACATGCACACACACAGGCACACGCACACACAGACAAAAAGTATTTTTGCAAATAAATGCAGAGGCTTTTTTACAGACCCATTTACCATTTACAGATCTGCCTGTAAAAGGAGTGTTATTCCACACTCTTAGCTGCAAGGTGTGTTTCCCTACAACCCACTAATTGTAAAAGAAATGTGACCTGCCCTTTTTTAAAGGACTCACTGTCTGTCTCATTTTTCCCATAACCATCGGTGTTATAATGACACTTAATCAGCCCTGTTGGAGGGTAAACCAAGGGGGAAACACACACACGCACGTGCACACACATACACACATCACACACACACACAAACATGTTATCTAACTTCATGGCTCCAGACAGTAAATAAGGCTCAATGACATAGTGACAGTCAGCAGTGTTTTTTACTGATAACTAGGAGAATATTGTAGAATTCTGTGTCTGTTTTACATGGACCCATACTACATTCAGACAGTGTGTGAGAGGTTGGGTGGGTGCGTTTGTAACACACTATAGATTATATTCACCCAGAGTGTATGCAAGGGACAACCTACTCTAAATAAGATTCTGTGACTATGTTTTTGAACGTGTGGGTGAGTGTGACTGTGAGAGTGGGAGCACTAAGAGGATTTTTGCTTGTGTTGCAGCAGCAAGCCCACTGCTGCTACGGGTTCATTTGAATAGACAGACGGGGCAGCTACATCGTGGCTGAAAGTGTGACCTGTCACAGCTAGGGGGCGCCACCCCCCCATAGAGCTCATTAATCATAGCCTATCAAAAAGTGGCCCTGTGCTGTTTGTGTGTGCCCTGACGACCACCTACTGCATGGGAACACAGGCGTACACAAGTAGCACTATCAATCACTATCAGGGGAGAGAGGGAGGGGGTGGGGAGACGGGGAGAGAGAGAGAGAGACAGAGAGAGAGAGAGAGAGAGAGAGAGAGAGAGAGAGAGAGAGAGAGAGAGAGAGAGAGAGAGAGAGGCAGGGAGAGAGGGAGGGGAGACAGAGTGGGTGAGACAATGTTGTTGAACTATTATCCTCTCGAAATTACAGACCAATGTCACAACTATTACTTGGAGGTCAAACTCATATGGTAGAATGAGTTTCCCATTCCTGTGCGTGCGAGTGTGTGTGCATGTATAGACATAACTGTATGTGTTGAGTGTAAGGCGCCACTGCTTGTCTGCTCCACCATTGCGCAGCTGCTTGATGAGAGTTGCGCAAATCTACCCAGAGTGGCTGGTTGCCATGGTGGGTATTCACATGGAGCCGGCTCCTCTAGAGGCCTGCAGTCTACACAGCCATTAACTATGAGACACAGACACACACACACAGACACACACAGACAGACAGACAGACAGACACAGACAGACAGACAGACAGACAGACACAGACACACACACAGTCTGAAGTCTGTCTGTCTCTCCTTCGCTTTTTCTTTTGCCACCTCACTTTGGGATTCTTGTTGAAAATCTGTCTCCCAGTCACTGATTGTCTCACAGTGACTGGGAGTGTGTGTTTGTGTGTGTGCGCTCGTGTACATATAGTGAATAGGTGAGCAGTACAGTGGGATGAGTGTTTGTAGGCTGGGGCCGTTTAAATGGCAGTAATTACATGAGAAGATGAGCTGCATTCCTTCCTGAGGGCAGGCTGATTACAGGCCTCTCCTCTCTGGGCCCCTGTAATTACCCACTCTACTCTGCCCCCCCTCCCTCCCCCCTCCTCCTCACCCCCATGCCTCACCCACCATCCCACTGTACTCGTATCGGCTCTGCTCTGCCTCGACGGGGCTACAGTCGCGTTCAACCCCCCCTCCTCCTGTCCTCTGATCCACCTCTCTCCCAACTTCTGCAACACTCCACCTCTCCTTCCACTCACCAGGTCACTCTTCTGTCCTCTCTCATTGCTCCTCAAACTGATTACTACTCACACTAAGAGACTACTCAGACAACAAATAGCAGATGTGGCATCATGCACATGCAGATCTTTTATTAAGAAACATGAAATTGTATGGTGCATTGGGATTCCTAAAACAGTAGACAGGATCCTGCAGTATGCATATTAACACTGTACTTAAATCAAATCCCATATTGTTCAGTTCTTGATGACTACAACAGCTACTACAGTCCCTCCAGGAGAGTTTTTTTATGATTGTTATGCTTGATTTTGCAGTGGCTTTTCTCAAAATTTGCGATTCAGTTTGTCAAAGTTTTATGTGGGGGAACTGGCAAAAATTGCAAGTTGAGGAAAGAATTGCTATTCTTTTTTTCACCTGAATGCCTGATTTGGATGTGATGACTCATCAAGTTGATTGTTTGACACAGGAAGTGCCACGACTGGTAGCCTAATTATCATGATAAGACCACATTTCCTATAAACCCTCTCACTTGCTGTTTTACCGTTTTTTTCCGGTTAACCGGCATTGTTTGTTTTTGGGGGTTTTTAATGGTGAGAGGAGAGTTTGAAGAGCCTTGCTAATGGTAAACGAGGAGTTATTTTTGTTGATAAAGTTTTGTTTGGAAAGGCTACGTTGTGCCATAATGCCTTCAGCAGAACTCCTGTGAATCCAAATCAGTAGCAAACAATATCAATTAAAAAAAGAAGGGATATTGACGGAATCGTCTCTCATTCTCATTGCATGGTATGGACATTACATTTATAATCCTAGTAGCACTTTCAATGCAGAGAAATTGCCTCACAAATACTGTGGCGATTGGTTATTTGCATTAATTATTACAATTGCAAGGTAATGATTTTCTGGAGGGAGATACTACTACCACAATTGCAGGCGTTTCCATGGTGTGTGTGTGTGTGTGGGGGGGGGGGGGGGGGGGGGGGGGGGGGGGTTGCTGTCAAATGCCAATCAGTCCTGATGGCCACTCCTCCAGACAAGACATACTGACAGCTCCTGCCTTACAGGTAAATCCCTGCGCTCTTTCACCCCACCTTTGTCTCAAAACACTCACACACAAAGCAAGGGTGGGGTTGAGTACATGACCTCAAACATACACACAAACCTTGACAAAACCAGTAAGTCCACCCCAGGCGGGCATTCCGGTAAGATTGGAGACACACAGACAGTCAAATTACATGTCCTTCACCCAAACCCCCTCAATTGTTGCAACAACCAAGAGTCTGAGCCGCTGCTACTCTTTCATTTGTCTCCAAGCACATATTCAGCGTGGGACTCATTTACAGTTTGCCTGTTCAAGTTCTCAGAATTTCAAGATGCTCTTTTGTTTAAAATTTAAGTACATTTCACAAATATTGTCTTGCAGTCCTGTCACTTGACAATGCTTTAAAACAAGAGGCATGAACTGTGATTTTGAGAAGAGTTGGCAAAAGGCGTCACAACATATGTGCTTTTTATTATTTGATATGACAACTCAGCTCCCCGGAGACAGGAAGACGGCCGGATCAAACTTCCTGTACAAATCACATCAGACACCCTGAGCAGGTGATAATGAAGACGGAGGAAAGTGTTGTGGGGGGGGCATTAAAGAGCTGGAGAGAGAAACTAAAAATCGCAGGGGGGGGAGACGGATGGATTAAAAATGAAAAGTCTCGATCTCTTCAAGCATTATGAAGACAGAGAGCGTGAGCGAAGGGAGCCAGAAATAGAGATAGTCGAGGAGAGAACTTCAGGAAAAGGACAAGAAAATGGGAGAGATAGAAGGGTAGGTACAGGTAAACTTATACTAAAGTAAGGTGAAGATGGAGGGAGACGAGGAGGAAAGCGGGAGATTAATAACAAGGCTGTAAGCTTTGCTGTAAGTGGGTAGCCATGCTAGAAGGGATGGAAGGAAGGAGGGAGGATATGTGGATGGAAAGAGTGAGGGAGGAAGAGATGGAGGGAGACACAGAAACAGTCCCTGGGTACAGATCAAGTACAACTCTTGATTGGTCTGTGTGTGAGTTTGTGTGTGTGTGTGTGTGTGCGTGTGTGTGTGTGTGTGTGTGTGTGTGTGTGTGTGTGTGTGTGTGTGTGTGTGTGTGTGTGTGTGTGTGTCTGTCTGTTTGTGAGTACTGTGGGTATTGGCTATGGTTGCCACGATTGCCAGTGCTATTAGAGATGCCTGCTGCTGTAATGTGTTGTGACAGGGGCTGATTCTTGTGACTAACTGCTTTGGCAGGAGAGCTCCTCTGTCATGCTAATGAACAGATGAGGAGATGAGCCGGATTGACAGCGGATCGACGGGACACGAGCATGACTTCTCACACACCCAGACACACACACACACACATACACAGACACATACACACACAAACAGAGAGTTAGACAACATATACAAAGACTCAAACAGACCTCGCTGTCATAAATGTGTACAGCATATGACACGCTGGTGCTGACATCCCCCTTCACAAATAACTTGTACCAAGTTAGTGTGATGGAGGTGACAACACATGGACAAACAAAGTGAGATTAATAAAAAAACACATCCCGCACAAACACAGCGAGGTTGGCGTCACTCTGTTGCTTCATTGCGTCCCCTTGCATCAGAGAAATCCCTAGATATGCAGTACACAACAAGCAACATGCTGTAGGCTAGCTTCTGTGTGTGTATGTGAGAATGAGGAAGACATGGTTCGTGAGCTTTGGAAATTTGGCCAAAAAAATTGTGAAAACGTACCGTTCAATATACATTTTAAATGATGAAAGTGCATTACCATGAAAACAGGCTACAAGCAAAAAACATTGGCAAAACTAACTTCGAGGCTGACTAAATTACATATTTATGAAGACATAAAATGTTATTAAAGCTGTAAACCACAACTTACTAGGAACAGTCTTATATTTAACTAGACATTAAGATAAAAATGAGAAAGACAGAGACAGAAATAGACACAGGGAAAGAAAAGACAGAGAGGTAGACAGAAAAGATTAGGGCACTAATAGGCAGAAAATCCATGTTGCAGGAGATGGATGACGAGAGGTGATGTGGAGATAGCAGAGGAGGACAAATAGAGAGGAAGAAGATCGAGGTGAGATTCAATCTCCTCACCCCACAGAATGTCGGGGTCTTGTAAGCTTAAGCAGTCCTCTGCAGAAGCTAATGTCTGTTTTATTCCTTTGATCTTTTTCCTTCACTCCCTTTATGCCTCGCTTCATCATTCTCTCAGAATAAATCCCTCCCCACCTCAGCTTGGACAAATTTGTTCAAACCAGGCCAAAGGCAGCAGGAAGGGCTAAGTGGCAAGAAAAAACCCTGTTAGTCCATCCAAACCTTGTGCTTCAGTAAACCAAATTGGCATTGACTTATCATATCATCATTGTCAAAAATTAGGGTGTATTTTGCTATTTTCTAAGCTTTTGTGATAAATCTTGTTTTTCCTATCCAACAGCAAGCAAGAAAAAAAGAAACCCCAGAGGAAGCCAAACTTCAGAAGGAAATGTGCAGTTCAAGATAGGGAGGGAAAAAATACACCACACTGTTTGACTGCCAGGTAATCTCAGCGCAGTGCAGAACCAAAACATAAAAGTAATAACTAAAGCGCAAGCAGGCTATCACTTTAGGCCAAGCCAACTTTTCCATATCTGGCAATCTCTGCTACCAACAGATTGTGAAACAGTGAGAGCAGATAACTCTGCATTGCACAAAGGGACCAGTAGCATCCCTGCAAACTTATTTGCAGCCTGGGCGGCCTGTGTTTCTATTCTCTTCTCTAAAAATGTAAATCTTGTTATGTTTCAGGTCAAAATAATGGTTGTTTCCCCTGTGTGATGAGTCAGCATTCGCGCATCAATCATTCATGAGGCATTAGTTCCTGTCTGAAGTTTTTTACTGCAGCTAGAGAACGTGTCCTTGACCCGGGGACAGGATCGACAGGGCTGGAGCAGAAAAGAGGACATTTCAGAGCCTCGGGCCAGGTCCAGTATTCGTCTGCTGTGCTTTGTTTGTCATCGATCCTGTCTCTAATTTTACTGCCGTTTCAGATCCAGTCACTCCCACCGGCCCGTTATTACCTTCTTCCCCTCACCTGAGTTTCCCCGCTCACCTTATCACCTGCATTCCATTCCCTTATTCGTCCATCTGTGTAAATATACTAGACCAGTTGCATTCCCGCTCTGCCAGATTGTCCAGTTTTTTCTGCCTAGCTTTCTGTTCTTGTATTTGTGCCTGTTTGTTCCCAACCTTTTGACTGCTTTCTTTTTTTGGATTCCCTTCACTTACCCCTTATCCAATTTGTTTGCCTTTTGGACAGATTACCTGGCTTGACCCCTTGCCTGTCTGTTTTGTCTGAGCTATTTGAAAAACTCATGTTACCTTAACTTTGATTGTGTTTGTTTTCAAGGTTTGTGGGTTCAACTCTGTCTCCAGACATTACAAGTATGACTGGACTAGCTGGAGTGGCGGTGATGGAGGGCAACGATGAAGAGAGCATGACGAAAACCCCCTTGGCGTAGACGAATATAATAGGCAGCTGTGAGTGAGCGAGAGAAAACGTGCTTGTGTATGTGGGCGTAAGCTGAAACAAGGAGAGATGGATGGAGGAAGGAGAGGCAGAGCGTCACCCGCCAGACGCCCAGGGCCAGCACAGACTGATGGTGACACTGAGTGGCCAGAGTGTGTGACACGGTGACAGTAATGATGAGAGACTCTTTCCCGATCTCTCTCTCTGGCTTCTTCTTCTCCCCCTCTCCCTCTCTCCTCCTCCTGTCACACCCTGCAGTAGACTGGTGCTTTGATCCACACCCTGACCACGTGTCCTACTCCAGCCTGGGTCAAATCACATCGTCAAGCATACCCACTTGTTCCAGCATACTCCCTCGTTCCAGCATACTCCCTCTTCCACTCAGGAGTCAGACAAAACTGAAGAAAATATTTTTCCATCCAAGTGCACACATTTCCAAAAGGTTGTCATGATAAAATGTGATATATTGTGTGCTCTGACTGTGTGTACATGGATGCAACGACGGCAGCTGCCACCCATACAGCACCATAGAGCCCCGCCTCCACCTCAGCATTCACCTGTAGACTCTGAATATACTTTCCCCTACAGGGGATAGCTGACATTGCTCCTCACTCCCTGCTGTGCTGAGCTTGACGTTTTTTTTGTGAAGAGCAACAAGGTCAGAGCCTAGGCACCAAACATTATACTGTATATATTCTACATTTACATACGAATTTATCATAAAACTCATAAAGTATAATCTAGTAGGTCCAGTTTGAATAATAGTTTATATTGTTCAAGATTTTACAGCTTTGGAAAGTTATCATGGCAGCAAGTGATTTTGTCCAGACAGTCACAAGGTATACGATAGAAATACATCATTCTCGTTACAACCAGGCATCTGCATGTTTGTGATCAGCCAATGCAGCGCTGTGCTGGATTGCGGCAAAAGTTTCTCTTGAGCAAGACCCACTTGGCCGCTCAGTGGCCAATAGGTCAGTCTCTTTTTACAATCGGCATCTTCCAGGTGTGAATGTGTGCAGGTGTGAACAGGTCCTATCTTAAAAAGAGCTGCTCTCTGAAACTGGAACTCTGCTTCATCAATAAAGCAATAAAGGAGATTTTTTTTGTTACATTTATGTCTTTCTATTTCTGGTACTCCAATTTTGATTGTTCATATGCTATACTCAAATGTGTCCAGCAAATCAAATGGATAGACATGATTGAAAATATAAATCAACATATTTCTGGTCTTTGTCCACTTGCTTTGGGTCTAAGCCAGTTGAGTGAGGGGGCACATGTCTGTGGCTCCAGTGGACAGCAGGGCATTAACTATCTGTCCTAGATCCTAATAGCCCGGGCCCACTGAACAGCTCACAGACCCGAGACAGCCCAGAGTCAGGATTCCTCCTCTGTACTGAGTCCCAACAGCATTGTTTTGTTTACACAGTACATTTTTCTGACCTGTGCATTTGTGTATGTTTTCAGTGTGGTCGTTGGTGTGTGTGGCCTTGCTAGTCCCTCAGTGTTGGCTCTCTTGCTCTCCCTCTCTGTCTCTCTCTCCACGGCTTCACCCAGCCGAAGCCATGGCAGCACTGCTGGTTAAGAGGTTTGTGTATCCCATTAGGATGATGAAGAGGCCTTTCATCAGTACACTCCCTCAGGCCAGGCGCTGACAGGAGCTTTACCTCGACAAGCCTCTCAAACACACCGCTCGACATGAGACAGCACCCAGCGAGGAGGTCCGCAGCCCGCAGGCAGTACACATACTCACTGACAAACACTCACTGTTGTTCACACACACACACAAGCACACACACAGGCTCAGAAAAAAGTAAATACTGGGACATTTTGTTGCTAACTTTTCACTTTCAATCTCATATCTATTTCTAACATTATGCAGTGGAAAGAGGAGGCTGAAGAGGAAGAAAAGTCTTGACTAATTCTGACTCGGTACTCTCATCTATTTTTAATCACTGCCACACGAGGACTAATAGTGTAACGGCCATGCAGGGCTCTGTCCATATGGGCAAAGTAATTTTTCAGAAGGGCAGAGCGAGAAGAGGAAGACAGAACGTGAGGACAGAGCAGGGGAAAAAAAGAGACAGGAATAGAGAGGAAGAGGACAAAGATGAAGAGAGAGTACAAGCAAGAGAGGAAAAAAGAGACAGAGATTGATCAAGATAGAGTGTTAGAGAGAAGGGGAGACAGAGAAGCCACAGGAGCCAAGATGACCTGGATTCATAGGAGTAGTATTGATTACTTAAGGATGAAAAGCAGAAGAGAGAGTTCTGCTTAGAGATTAGATAAATGAACACACACACACACACACACACACACACACACACACACACACACACACACACACACACACACACACACACACACACACACACACACACACACACACACACACACACACACACACACACACACACACACACAGACCTGGAGAGACAGAACTGGGTGAAAGTAACAACTAAAATGTACACACTCAAGATCTAACTATTGTAGCTCCTTTGGCTTAAATCTGACAAGATGGAAGCAAGTCGTCTTCTTAATCCATATCTATGACGGATAATACAGTCTCATAGATAAAAAAGTATGACAGCTAGGGACTGGAGCTGTTTGTGTGTAGACTGGATCCACATACCAACAGTATTAACAGCATACATACAGCATATGGGTGACAACATGATCTGATTAGATTTTACTCTGTGTGGGATTTATGGGACAAATCGATGGAATGTGTATAGATGATGTATAGGGGGTTGAAACCACAAACAATTTTATACATACAACAGAGAGGCCCATCTCCCCTTAGTAGTTTGGATTATTCTGATTCACGTAGATTAACTTTGTATAATCGCTTTGAGAATTCTGGGCTTAAAGCACTGACGCCGCTCAAAGATGCACCATCAAAGACTACAATGCAATAAAATGAAACACAGGTACTGTAGCACAAACACTCATGCATAACAATCTGCTATCTTCAGCTACACACACTGTACATTAGCATTCATGTGGTACAGTATTTATAAAATGTGGAGGACACTTTTATCCATAGGGCCTTACAAGTACTGTCACTTCACTACATGCATCTATTTTAAAATAAGCAAAGAAAACAGATGTTTTGGGAAATAAAAAAAAAGAAAGAAAGACAGAAGTTAGAAATTAGAATCTAGTGTCACAGTGGAAGTAGTCAGTACATCACCAAAACTAAACTAGATAAACAGATTTATCGGTCATTTGAGGATAGCAGAAACAAGCATTTAGCATATGCAAAGCAACAATAACTTTGTGTCATTTCTCTAGCCAGTAGCCAACCAATAAATGTAATTCCATTGGTCACTCTTCTTTTATCTCTGTTTTACTCTCCATTAACTCACAAGAGCAAAATGTGGCATCAAGATCTGCTAAATGCAATACTGTGGTCATCATCTAGTTGCTATCATCATGTATCAACACTGCTGCAGAGTGAAACAAAACCATAAACTCTCAATAAGTTCCCATTACACATAGTTATTTGACTCTCCTTTAATATAAAAAATATTGATCGCAGCAGCTTTAAATACAAAGAGTTTGACTGTATATATTTCAAAACATGCCGATGCTATAAAAGTAAAGTTTCTAAACTATCTAATTTCTCTCCTGACATGTCTCTTGGTTCAGTTTTTCTAATACCGACGGCCCACACAGCAACAACAGCACAGGCCCTCAACAGCCACGTTGTGCTGAAAATCGTAAGAAAAGAACAGCTTGACCCTCATATGCCGGCGTTCAGCTGGGTCATTTGTGAAGCACAATGGCCGGCTGCAAACATAAAGGTGTTTATATCTTTCCCACAATTTACAATCTATTCAGCACGACTGACTTCACAACTTCCATTTCCACAACAACAAAGAACTGGATTTGGTGTGTGTGTGTGTGTGTGTGTGTGTGTGTGTGTAGTGAGCGTAAAAGATGTAAGGTCTATGCTGGAGAACATATAGGTGAACGGTGTTTGAGTGGTAGACCAGAGAAACAATCTGAGATATACAATGCAATACTGTTAGCATTATGCAGCACATGACGTGAAACACAATAAAACTGAGGCTGTTTGAATAGTTAACACACCAGAAGAAAAAGCAAATAGAAAATGATTGATGTGAATAAAATGAGATGGTGTGTGTGCTTCTCTACAAATATGCATGAAGCAAAATTTATGCCAGACTGCCCAGCTTTATTAACTCCACAGCGTACAGATGCTAGTAAATAACATTTAAGATTCATGTTGTGGTTTAATTCTGTTATCATGGCTCACACCAGTGCCCTCATAACACATCATCATATAACACTGCAAATTATCCAGTACAAATCTGTAGGTCAGAGGTCGCAGCTTTCTGTTAACTTCATATTCCAGGCTCCACTGCTCAATATTATAATACCTTTAAGACCTTACGCTACACTGATAAAAAAAAGCACAGCAATCAGGCTTGCCATAAAAGGTCTCTCAGCCTGTGCCATGGCCTCACCTTTCTGTGACCCTTGACCCCTCACCTCCATCTGCGATAGGTTCCTCATAAGTGGCCCCGCTCTGATGCAGAGAACGTGACTATTCTGCACACGCGTGTAGAAAAACAACAGATCACAATCTCAATTTAATTACCTGACACAGAGGCTCACTATTGAGTTTTCTTCCTATGAAATATTAGAGCATGTACAGCAAAACTGCTCTAAAAGTACAAGCACATTAATATACATTACAGTCTCCAATCATTTTAATGGTGGTGGGAACACTGAAAGCAATCAAAGGAGGAAGTAAACTAGAAAGAAAGAGGGACAGAAAGACACAGGCGAGCCGAATTGACGGGGTGAAGTGATGCTACCTGTGTACTTAAGTGAGAGTGAGAAGATGAAAAAGAGAGAAAGTTAGCTGAGCAGAAGAGGCAATATTGGACAGTGTGAGATTCATCACGCTGTCTTGTCTTAGACTCATCACGTTCTGAGGTGTTCCATATAACACCGTGTGGAGATCAATAGCATCCATTTCAATAGCATCCATTTACTGAGGTGCAGCTCATCTAATCATTTGGCACTCTGCTGCCCACAGAAGGAGCTGCGACACACACCTGGGCCTCTGGAGGATAAGAGAGTAATGAAATGTACACTGCAGCCCGGTCTATCTTCAAGTCCCCAACAGCGAGCACAAACAAAGCCCCCACGCCTCCCCCTGTCTCCTTTCCTTCATGTCCTCCGCCTCCACATATGAGCAATAAACCCAAGCTTCGCCCCCTCCTCCTCTTCCCTCTTTCTCTTGTCCTTCCCCACACGCACAGGCTCTCATATGTTTGACTTAAGTTGCATATCGTGTGGTCCATTAGGAATCTGAGGGGTGTGAGGCACAGAGACCAAAAATATCCACAGCACTCTGTTTCTCTCTCCAACTCATTGACTGAGTGCCTCGGGGTAGCATCACAATAAAGCGCTCCTTGTCCCTGCTCCCCAGTGCGATTGTATAATTCATCTTAATTGAGAAAAACAAGCAAGAAAATGGGAGCACTGGAAGGATTTATTAATACTGTAGCACATTGAGTTTCACTATGAATGAAAAGTGCGCTACAAATTAAATGTATTATTATCATTTATTTATGTAAAGTGCAGGTCATGTATTTCTGGGACTGAGGGACCTTGTGTATGTTTTGTGCCTGTGAAAAGTTAATGTATCTGCTTACTGTTCCAAAAAAATGTATTCACCTCTCTCCTCCTTCTTGTGCAAATGTTATTTAAAAAGGTATTTTCTCTAATGAGGTTGAAAAACAAAGGAGGGACAGATTATGCAGGAAAGTACAAGATTTAAGGAGTAGACTTTACAGTCATTTGCTCAATTGCCACAATAGTCAAATAAATTCACACAATGATAAGTTATCATTGTGCAAGTATGAGGCAATTTAAAGGGAGTTTTGCAAAGTCACCCAGAAAATTACTCTAGTATGTGCTTCAAATATAATGGAGGAAGGAACAGGAGTGACTCTTTAAAAACTTTCTGCGCTCACTGTGATTTTTACGCAGACACTGTAATCTATTCAGGGCTTCTCTGGTGCAGATTTCTGAGCTTAAAGACAGAGAGGTAAAAAGGCAGATGGTGTTTAAACACTATCTTAAAAATGCAGACTAAACATGACGTCTGAATATCAAATTGCTGAGCAACCTTCACGCCAAAATGGCACCCACAGCTTTAACTGCATGCATGCAGGCTTTTGCTTCATGTAATTCAGTTGTTTTGGTCACTTTATGGAAGTAAAAAGCAAACTTACAGTAACTGTTTGCTTGAAGTTAATCTTGTGTTTCACCATACCGTAAAACATTTATGAATAAAAAAAAATCTCAGCTGTTCCGATGCAGGATCGATGCAGGATAAACGCATGGAAGTGGGATTCTGTGACTGCCGTTGTGCTGAGCATGTACTGCCACAGCTCTATTAGACAATACATATTTTTAGAAAATGCAGCACTGTATCATTTGTGTTTGCTTTTATTTTTTTTCATCCAATTTCCAGAGACTGCACTATCTAGGGCAGTGGTCAGCAGTTTTAATCAATTTTCCAAACACAGGAGCAGTACGGCAGTCAGGAAATCCCAGCAGGACCGTAGGGAATGGACATAGCAATAATAATAACACAAAATCTAATCTGAATTATGCTCTAAAGAGATTAGGTCAGAATAATCCCCAGAATAAACACAAATGGGGAGGGGGGAGGCCGTTTGTGATCAAATGCAGGGAGGGGAGTCACATTGCCTGTGTATGTTTGTATTCTTGGCTGTGGGATTTGTGTAAAGTTGTGTTTTTTTTTTTTTGCTGTAATAGTGGCGTTTATTTTGGGATGGACATCTTCAATGGAGAAGCCAAATTGAATAAATTCATTCAATTTTTTAAACATATTGCCACTCAGTTAGACAAGGACCTTAAACTCATGCAAATGTATAGTTTAAACAGTGTGTAAACAGTGTTTGCAATTTGAGAGATGTGGAAAAACTGGTGCAAGAATTGAGAGCATGAGAGAGTAAAGTGGTAGGTCTGTCATACCAGTTCTACTATTTTTACTTGAAGACAGTAAAAGCTGCCAAATCCAAAATTAATCTTAACATCAGGATGCAGAACTTTGTTTAGAACAAGCTGAAGCCAATATAATTTTTTTTTTAAAAGTCTGACATTTTGATAAAGCAAGCAAGGAGGTAAGTTACAGCTGCCAGCCAAGAAATAGTTCCATCACATAATTCCCTGTAAAACCACAACTTGTTGCCATCATATTTATGTTTCTGTTTTGTTTACACAAAAGAGATACTGTATATATAATAAGTAAAATTTAGAGGTGCTGGTGGTGAAGGTGATTTTTTGTAAATTTTGGAAGGAGCCCAGCTGGGTGTTTCCCCTGCTTTCCGTGTTTATGTTAAGCTAAGCTAATCACCTGCTGGCTCTAGCTTCATATTTAGCCTACACTCTTAGGAAGAAAGTGAATATGGGTATTTCCAAAAAACGTCAAACTATTCCTTTAATGCCAGCCACTAGAGGCCGTGCTGTATTACAGTGTTTATGGTTCCAAACTATGATTTTGTTTGATTTGCTCAGTTTACTGGACTGTGTTTGTGTTATGACATTACCAGTGCTGACTCCCAGTGTGGTGAGGGTTCAGGGATCAGAATGGACAGGGCCAGAGCAGACCTCGAGGTCACCGCCTGCCTTTCTGCTGAGCAGGCTATTGTCCAGCAGCTGCATGGCTGCACCACTCCAGGTCTATTGAGAGTCTATTCAGCAGCTTCAGCTAAGTGCAATAGAAGACCCTGGTCTATTGTCTGATGCCAGGTCTGTTTGAGCTGCACCAGAACGCTCACTTCATCTCCCAGTGAGTTCAGAGAAACAGTTAAGTCTCAATGAATAGGGGCGGATTTACACAAGTAAAAAGACATGTTAAACACATTCAGGCCGACTCCATCTCTCAAACAGAGAGCTGCTTGACCTCTGTGACCTCTGCTGAATGTCAAACCGCACTGTATGACCTCCCTTTGCCTCCTTCTACACAACACTGAAACACACAGTTAGATACCAACAGAGAAAAGGTGATGGAAAAAGAAAAACCTCTGTCATGCAACACTTGTCCATTAGATTCACGACAAACAACCTATTAATGTCAACACCTATTTTGTACTTCTGTAAGCATGCCATTCTAGCGCAGTTTATTTGTGTTTCTCTTCAGTTTGAGTGCATAAAATAAGAAGCAACAAAACATTATAATGCAAAAATGGAAAAACAAGACACCAGCGGCATTGCTAGCAAGGTAGCCATTCCCAAAGTCTTGTGTAAGTGAATGATCACAGACACAAAATGGCCATATCATACTCAGTAAAAAAGCCATCTGGAGGCATCAGCACTTCTATGGGCAGAATTAAGTCAGAGTGCAATGACTTTCTCATTTTAAGTGCCTCCAAAGAGCCTCATTATTACCTTCCCAGAATGCAAATATGCTTTGGGCCAATTAGAGGTTGAGCCAATACCAATGTAAGCCCATAAAAACCCGCCCTTCCATAATCATTCAGCAATATGACTCATGGGTAAGACTGGAACAACGGCCTGTAAATGTGTCATGATTATGACTCTGTGCTTAAAATGAATGGGGGAGCTGTGTATTTCATTCCCACGGTGCTGGAGCTGAGCCACGCGTATGTTAGTGTCAGTGCTTCTAATGAAATAAATAGACTTGTGATAGTACTTATTAGCCCTCTGTAAGTGGCAGGTAAAGACAAGGGACCTGTGGCGGATCAAAGGCACTTAAATGACTCTTTTTTTTAGATCTCCCCCTATCAAGAGGTATTTAAGGGGGAGAGGGGGTTGCTTTTTTTGTTTGTGGAGACAGACGCCCTCATCCAGGATGTCTCTGTGTAATTACACGCCACAGAAGACCTTCATTCCTTGTCTTCACAGAGAGAGATGAAAGACAAGAGAGACAGTGGCATGTAATCGCTCCTCTGACTGAAAGAGTGGGAGAGGAGGTGAAGGGACACAAAGAATAGAAGGACAAAAGGATGGTGAGTGGTGGTGGGGTTTTAATAAACCTCCTCTGGCTCTTGTTTACAGAGTCTCTCCTACCTCTACTGATTTCTCTCTCTCTCACATACACACAGTCTCGCTTTGACTTTCATCAGAGTTGCTTGGTCTTCGCCTCAGGACAGATGTGTAAATTGTTGTGCTAATGTAAGGACCACTGCTGAGAGCTTTAGAAGGAAGGAGATTTACACACTCCACACCACTGTATAACTGTCAGTCACAAACTCACACTCACAAGAGCATAAAGAGGGACGCCGTGAGCGACAGCATCTCAGCACACACACGCACTCACCAAACAACGTGCACAGATGCAGGCATCCATCCATCCATGCACATATACACATACACACACACACACTGGCACTGAAGTGTGGGTGGACAGTGACACGCACAAGTAAATGTTCTATTTTCTTCTGCCATTCATAGTCCCCTAGCCTAAATCTAATAAAAGACTCCTTCACCTCGTCGCAAATGGCTTAAGAGCAGCAGTGAAGTTACAATCTGTCGCTGCTTTACTGTAAAACCCCAATATTCTTCCATAAAAAGTATTATTTAGGACACATTCTACAGACCTCAGAGGGTAAAAACCAGAAAGGTACAGTACCTCTTAATGATCTCCCTTTGCTTCTGAAGCTATGTTGAAGTGGTCATCTGAGGGATCTGTGTGTTGGTCATATTGTCTCATAGTTTTACCAAGTTAGACAAGAAGAACTCAAAATTGTGAATTTGTAGCTTGATTATTATTGGGTTAATTATGTGTGTTGTCTTGCCATCAGCTTTTAGAAATGTCACCAACTGCTGTAAACCAGAAACTGGTCGAGCGCATCTGACATCACACTGTACTAACTTGTGCATGTCCATAAATGTTTGTTATTTGCCTAACTGACAGGAGTCACCCTAACCCTAACCCTAACCCTTCACCTGTAACTTCTGTTACAGGTGTAAAGTCAAAAGTAACAAAATCTGCTTCCCAGCACTTCTAAAGCTCACTATTTTATCTTATTTGTCCCATCCTTACAAAAAACAAAGCGTAAAAAGGACATTTTGTGGCATTATGTTGGATTATATTGGACTCTTTCATAGCCAGGCACAGTAACTTCCTGGGAGTCTTGTTGTCAAGGTGATGTTACCAGGCAACCAGCAGAGACTCCAGGAAATGACTGTTCAAAGCCAAGAATTTTTTTTGGCAAATAACCTTCTGTAACAAAATCGTACACAGAATATCTTCAGTTTTGGACTGTTGTTTGGACAGATCAACAATTTAAAGATCACACACTGAACTCTGAGTAATAGTTATGAGCACTTTTCACTATTTTATGACATTCAAAGGACCAGTGTACAGCTAGCAGTGAGGCTGCAGATTGCAACCAACTGATAACCCCTTCCCTCATCTGCCCCTTGCGTGTACAGTGGCTGCTATACTCAAACAAAATGTGAAAGGCCTTCTCTGGAACCAGTGTTTGGTTTGTCTGTTCTGAGCTACTGTAGAAACATGGCGTACTTATTCTAAGGTAACAAAAACACATTGATTCTTATGTTCATACACTAATTAAAACATACTACTGAATATTACATTCAATTTCTGCTTATACATCCAGCTAAATCTTGTAATACTAATTAAGAGCTTGTTTGACAATGAACACAATCATTAATTGTAGCACTATATCCCTGCTCCACTGAACTTTTCCCCCTCTGAGTCACATCCTTTCCAGCCCTGCGTGACATTATGTGACTGACTACTCCTCTTACTGTGTGATGGCGCCGAGGCCTCCGAGGGGCTCCAAACAACCCATCTGCCCAAGAATTTGCCCATCCGTCTGCCTGTCTGTCTATCTCTCTGCAGGTATGTCTGTCTGTCCCTGCGTGATACATGTTTCTTTTTTAACGTCGTGTAAGGAGAGGGTAGTAGCTGGCTGCAGCGTGAAGGTTGAAGACATAGGCAGAGAGACACTGCTCAGTGTTTAATGACCCACTATAACTATACCTATTCATCTCCTCCCGCCACAGCACTGAAACACCATGGAAATGGTCCTCTGCTGAGCATATTGCATCATGCTACATCATAACTCTTCAGCCGGTACCAATGTGATCACACGAAACATGTTTCTCTCGCCACTTTTCATGTACAAAATCTCTCTTTTGACACTAAACAACAAAAGGAACATGTCAATACCATTGAAGTTCATCTGTACACAGTTTAACATAACGATGCCAGAGAGCACAACAAAAAATTGCAGCCACTGCACTGCTTCCAATCAAGCAGAAACTTCAAGCTCACACCTATCCCCGATCAATAAACATCTATATGGCTTTCATTTGCTAGTGAGAGGTGCCTTCCCTACCTGCTGTATCTAATCTTTCTCTCCTCACACACAAACAAACACACACACACACACACACACAAATACAGAAGCACACACACTTCTTCTTGCTGAACGGATTGGAGGCAAGTGAAACTGAGCAACAGCAGCGGTGGAGTCAGAGCAGAGACACCCAGAGTTAATGAACCCTCACCAGTCAGCATGGCTGTCCATCTGCTTTCATAATCCTCATAAACAGCAGGCCATGAGTGCTGCCCAACCAGTGACAGACACACATACACACACACACACACACACACACACACACACAAGCACACATTCACAAACAGCATATCGTCATCCTAAATATCCCACATAAAGAATGTGTGTGTGTGCGTGTGTGTGTGTGTGTGTGTGTGTGTGTGTGTGTGTGTGTGTGTGTGTGTGTGTGTGTGTGCGTGAGATTGGATGTTGTAGGGGTGGAGGATGGGGGCTGATGTGTCCGTTATAAAGCTCAGCTCACCAGCTAATCTAAGCAGAGTGGCGAGGAGAGGTGAGCGTGAGGTCGGCTGTTGAGCCCATCTGGTCAGCAGCAGGTAAGAGGCTTGAGACACACACCCGCTGACACACTTGGTGCGTGTGTGAGCTCATACACTTAAATCTAACCTTAATTACATGCAGGTACATCTGCCACATTAGACCAGATCTCGTCCCACTACTTCACACATAGCGCTCATTTAAAACGATTCCCAGCAGCTCTTCGGTGACTGATGTCTGGTGGCATTTTGCAGCGTACGCCGCGTACACCTGGAGGATAAACCAGGTTTCCTCCTGTGCAATCAGAAAGCCTGCCAGAGGAAGAATGATCAGTGTTTGTGCGAGCTGTGTGCTGATTGAGACTGGGAGTGTGACCCCACTGTGACCCATGTAGAAAAAGGGAGTAATACCTAAGCAATATGGCTGGCTTCCCATCAGCGTGCGCCCATCACACACTTCATACTCACACACGCGCGCGTATGCACACACCCGCATAGCAAGCCAAGACGAGCTTGTCAGCCCTTGATTAAGACCTGCGCATCTGAGGCGAGAACAGAATCTTTACTGTGTTTGGAGGCTCAAAGCCCCTGGAGGAAAAAGTAAGAATTAAGTCCTGGGCCTGAGGATGGGCGGAGGAATTAAAGGGTGGATAAGGGCAGAATTCATTCTTTCAGTCTCTTCCTTGTGATGGTTGTGCTCCAAGAGTGTGTGAGCAGAAACGGGGATTACTGCCCCTGCTGTGCATGTTTCTGTGTGTCTGCATATGTTTTCGGGATAAAGATAGATACTGAACGGCAAACTTTTTTCCTTTTAGCACAAGCTGAAGAGAGGAGAGGAGAGGAAAGGAAAGATCTGGATGCACCCTTGTTGACCTCTGATTAAGTGGCCAATCACCGGTCCGTTATAGACAGGGACGATGAGCAAACAAGACACCTAGTGCTTAAACGTCACGACAGTCATCACTTTAAATAACACAATAGAACACTACTGACATGCAGCCAATCACACAAAAAACCCCAAGCTATCCCTCTCCGCCGACACACAACAACACACTCTCACAAATACACTCATTAAGCATCATTCGCCTTGATTTGAAACACAGGGGAGGAAAAAAAACAAACTGTTGGTTGTTTGAAAGTCCTTCTGTTGCCTAGCTGCCTGCCATGCAGACAGAAGGACGCAGGATCATTTCCGTTCCCTCTTTCATCCGGAGACACGCGCACATACGCTCAACACGCCCGTCTCTCTGTGTAGGTCTGTGTGTCATTCCCCTACTTTAGACACACCAGCTGCTCAGTGTGTGCTCAGCAGTGTTAAGAGCCCCTTCCCACCTTGCACAAGCCCCCAGAGGCACCCACATCCACTTACACATAGGCATGACAAAGCTCCCCCCTTTCTTGCTCCCCTCCTTTACCTACCCATGACAATCCAAACACCCCCCACATTCATAAGTACCCTAAGGGCAGATGGGACCCTAATAAGCGTTACACTCAGAGAAATGGGATTCTTCACAGTGCCTTCTAAAGAGCAATTCCCCCAAACTCCACCAGAGAGCTGGCTGGGAGAAAAAAATGATGGAGTGAGAGAGATATGGATGACAGAGGTTGGTATATGTGAGACTATAAAGCTATAAATACGCCTGATGAGACTATAAAGAGATTGAAGGAAGAGGAAGGGGAAATGGGGACAAGTGAAGGCAATTTATTAATGTGGATGTGGGGAAATGTAGCTTTGTATGCTAAATTCACCGAAGGAAACTTAAACATCTGGGCCTCTACCATCACTGTTGCATTTCTACTGCAGCACATTTCTGCTCCGGAGAGAAAGTATATTATTAACATGCTTTAAAGAAAATGTTCCTCCGGTCAGCTGAGCCTATACAGACACACTACAAACAAACACAAACACAAGCATTAAGAGATTGGCTGTGGTCTAAGCTCTGAGTGGACTTGGCTCAACTGCCTTTTGAAGACAAAAAAGCCTCTGCTAAGAAGATGAGGGGAATCTACATGGCCTGAAAAAACTCGCTTTTTAGATGAGGACACACACAGAGTGCTGGAACACAGCACAGCCAATCAAATGCTGACACAGCCTCTGATCTATGGACCTCAGCACAACCAGCTTTTACAAAGTGTGTGCGTCTGTATATGTGTGTGTGTGTCTATCTTAGGGTAAAGGGGGTTGTTCAGGATCTGGTCTGACCCCCTGTAGTGAATCCTGATCCTATTGGTCACGATGTTCAGAGTGCTGCTGAGATCTTAAATGAAAATTCCTGCACTCGCTCACTCACTCCTCCCAAGTGACCCAGCAGGTCTTCCACCATAATACGCATAAATGCTACCTCTTCGTCAGAGGATGTGGCTCCTTTTAGCATGCGTGGGTGTATGTATGTGTATGTGTGTATGTGTGTATGTGTGTGTGTATGTATGTGTGTGTGTGTGTGTGTGTGTGTGTGTGTGTGTGTGTGTGTGTGTGTGTGTGTGTGTGTGTGTGTGTGTGTGTGTGTGTGTGTGTGTGTGTAGGTGGGTGCACTCCTTTTGATGTCAGATGTCAGTGAGCATGTCTTAGCATATCAATCAGCAGGAGAATCAGAGTTTTTGGAGCTAAAACAAGCAGGTGTGGTCTTTTCCTGTGCATGAGTGGGTTATGCAACAGTAACACACCTCTAATCAATCTCACACACACCCACACCCACCCACCCACCCACACACACACACACACACACACACACACACACACCCCCGCCACACACACATACGCACGCATATGCTAGATAGTTTTTGTTGAAGTTGTGAATGAGTTCTGAGTGTGTGTGTGTTCTGTTGCTGCCCCCCTTTACCCCACACAAAGGGGCAGCAAAAGCTCTCTGGAGTCTCCTATTCATCTAAAGCACAATGGAACCCCACAGAGGTTTTCTTCCTGTTTCCCTGTCTGCCCCACCCATCTCCCCCCACAGGGCAGGATAGAGGGGCAGGGGGTACCCTGCACTGCCGGCCCAGCAGCAACTCAGCTCCCATCTGCCACCGAAACTCTCCCTCCTCCACCCCCGGGTCCAGCCAGCCATCCATCCCCCTCTCTCTCACTCCTGCCTCAACTTTTTCTTAGTCCACTTACTCCAAGAATTGTGGCAAACTCAGGCTATTATTTGGCAACGACGCCTTCAAAAGTCAAGCACAGAATAAAATTAATTTGGTCATTACTGGTGAAAAACTACTTTGACCTTAGGATAAAAAGCTTGGCCCAACATTTTTACATTTCAAACATGAATGGCTTTGAATGTCTGGAATAAATTGAAACATTCCTGCATTTTATCACTGTTTTCTATGAAAGCTCACAGGTAGGGGAGACCATCTGGAGTGAGATAAACAAGACATTTATAACCAGAATCCAAGAAGGCATCACATGAAATGTTTGAATAGCTTCACTTGATAATTACATACAGCATTTTTGCGCATGTTTTAAATAACACAGTTTAAATTAATTGCCAGGCACCATATTGATTAAATCATTATGACCACAGATTCTAAACATTATTAAACAAATAGTCTTTGTGGAAGACAATAACAACCTGTGCTTAAAACTAGATTCATCTCAAGTCTGTCAATCTCTGCTCGAAACTTTCTTCTGCTACTAATTCTTCTTTCCGTTTTTTATAGTCAGCTCCCTCCTCCATTTACCTTGCTGTTTGGCCCTCTTCTACAGAGCCCTTGCTGTTTGCTGGAGATTTATGGTCCGGTCTAACATGCACATTATTGGCAAAGCATTAAACATGTCTACTCTTAATACTGTGAGCTCTCTCCATCGATAAGAGCCTTAATAAAAACATCCCCCTAGTGGATTTGTGTGTCTCTTTTTCACTTTCCGCCCTCTGCCTCCCTCTTCAACAATATCCTTCTCTCTTAACCACTGTTTCTTCTGCTGCTTTGCTAGCTTTAACCTGCTGCTGCTGCTGCACATCACTTCCCTTCCTCTCATTCTTTACCACCTATCCACCCAACCCACCCCCAACTCCCCGCCTCATTCTCTAGCCTGTGCCAGAGATTTAATGACGCTTGAATGCCACTGCTATGGAGTTTTCTTCTTCGTGCTTTTCTCATAAAGGATATTTAAAAGCCATGCCCTGAGATCAATCTATCTCAATGTGTCTCTCATGGATTCATTTCTCCTCCATCTCCACTTTCTGTTTTTTCCTCTTCCCCTCTTCAGATGGATAGTATTACCCTGCGTAACCTCTCTCCTTGTTTGGTTCACACATCCTCTGCACCAGCCCCTGCCTGCAATTGGCACACTTGCTCTAGCTGCCACTCTTTTATCTAGTCTATAGATGCCTATTGGTACCCTAAAATTCTTCACTACCCCCTGAAGCCATCCGGGTCAGTTGCGCTGATGAGAGCCAAGCAGCTGTTCCCCTCCACCTCCTTCTCTTTCGCTGCCTCTGATGTCAAGAATTTGAGCATCATAAGCACATTTTAAATATTAACAAAGACCACTTTGCAAGTATGAATAATACAGCAGAGAGGGCAATGGCTGGCCAGCGATCCCATCCCCTGCCACCTGACGGCCATAAAACTAATGCACTGCTCCGGGACAGAGTGAGGCCTAGTCTGGTCTGCCAGCAGGACTTTCCTGAAGAACTAGTCTGGCCTGTGGCATGGCCCAAAGAGAGCTGTCTGTCTGTTTATTTATCACAGTGCCCAACCACCTGTCCAAATCTCTGCAGATGCAACAGCCTGGCAGCACTTTTGTTATGACTACATGTTTCAGAGACACTTTAATCTAATCTGACATCTCAATCTGCTGAGCGTCTTTGAAGCCAAATCTACTTTGGTGTTTGTTCGAGGTTAGCTTTGTTGTCACATTCCTTTCTGTTCATCCATCTAAAATTCATACTTCAGCTGTCGGAAATTTAAAGAATTCCTCTGACCAAACTGTAGAGCGGGGCAACAAATATTTCAATATAGCCTATTAGTTGCTCACGTATATTAAAGAATGTGAGTCTTCTTGCAGTCACTGCACCGTTATTTTAGGAACAGGAGGATTCCCACACTTAACACAAATGAGACAGCACATCCTAGAAGGGTGTCACTATTCATCGAGCCCTCTATGGGAGTGTCTGACATGCTACGCTCCCTAACTCTGAACACTCGGCTGCCCCTTCGCTCCCCTCAGCCTCGCTCTCCTCCTGTCTTGACCTCCCGGTACGGAAACTGTCCCCTGACCCTTCCCCCTTACTCAGAGCTCACTGGGCACCTGGTCTTCTCCACATTTAATCCTCATGTGTCACAAACAAAGCTCAAACACACTTCCCGTATGTCGGTTTTTCTAATTCTGATGAAGTCATTAATAACGTCACACAGAGAGGCTGTGGACAGCAGGGTAGTTACTCCAGACAAGTGTTCCTGGCAGTCTGGATAATTAATGTGTATGTCAACACAGAAAGAGGAGCACCATTGCAGAAATGTGAGCTCAGCACATCCACAATACAGGCAGAGACTGAGACAGGAGGGATAAGGAGGAGGCGGCAGAGGAAAGGTATACAAACAATGGGAGGGAAGATAAATGCAATCTGTCTGTCCCATCATGCATTCCCTAAATATATCTCTGCCTTCCTCTCTCCCAGACAGACAGAAACTTTACTGGGCCACACTGAGCTATTGTCCCCTTGGTGTCCCCTCCTCCTGGCTCTGCTCCCCCTTAACAGGACCTCACTGCAATCCTCAACTGTTTACATCAACGTTTCTCATTTCTCATGCAAGGATTTCAGAATGGTCCACAATTTTAATAAACGTAAGCTTCTTTTCTGCTCCGCCTGTTCGGGGAATAATACACACACGAGAGGGGTGGGGGTGAAGGTTGGTGGGGGTCTTACTGGTATTCAAAGAAATGGCCACAGACCTGGGCAGAGTGTGATAGGGTCTCCTCGGAAAGATTACTGCTGTCATTAAGAAAAAACTGACCTCTTCACCACAGTGTCAGATTTATTTCTTGTAGTGGTCTCTTAGCAAAGCATCCACAGACGTGCACTCACTGTTGTCCGCATTGTTCTTTTTTTTCCTACTGTAAACCAAGTTTAATCCACAATCCACTAAACCCTCAGATTTTTGCCTTGTATTTCAATCTGATCTGACAGAGGGAGGGAAAAGCAAATGTCTAGGTTTGCCTTCTACTAGGCCACACTGAAGGCAGTCATTAATCTAACTCTGGAGATGGGCAGTGTCACCTTGGTTTCCAGGTTCTGTCTCATCAGCTCACCAACACTGACCTGCCCTGTATGCCAAGTGATTTCATCTCCATCAGAAGCGGCCGCAGTCTTTGATGGCATTAAGGCTTTGCAATCCACTGATAAAAGTCTGCTCTGCCCTGATCAAAGCCTGTACTGTTCAGACTGTAATACTATGTCTAATAAAATAATGATTAACAAGGTATAAATGCTTTATGACCAGCTGAGAGAATTCAGAATTTATAGAACAAATTGGTACATCCAAACTTAAGTCACTAAATTTAGATACTGTTCCTTGCAATGAGACATAAATTATATTCCCCTAGCACTTCAAGTGCACTGTCTTAACTTTTACGAGGCTATTGCATTTACTTTTTGGGGAGGCCGGGGAGGCCAAGAAGGCACGGAGCAAAACCATTACTCCCTGCGCACCGGGGGAGTTAGATTTTCCGCTCCAAGTAGAAAAAAGGGAGCTCTGAGCTCAGGTCTACTGTAAAGATGAAGACTTTGCTGTTAGTTACAGTAAAGTGCTGTTCAGCAGGCGACACCAGACCCCTGCACTGTGGTGTATACCTGCAATCCAGAGCATCTTTTTTTTATTCCCATAGAACAAAGTTACAATTTAATGCGACTTTGAAGTTGGACTCGGATGTGAAATGGCACTGTCTGATTATTGTGGTAGTGTTGACTTGATCTTATCAAAATAAACTCTGCGCGTTTGTGCACGCATGTGTGTGTTTTGTAAATGATGCGCCATGTGACATGTGTACAGTATTTCACAACTATCACACTCCAAACTTAGATTTAATTAAGGAACTTACCACTGCTAGACACGACATATCCTCCGACCAGGAGGAGAAGCACCAGAGGACCGAGACCTTGGTCACGCTGCATCCGAGCAGAGAGCATCTTTTCCGACTACGCCGTTGCGAAACGCCCCGGGTAGTGCACACAGCGTGTGTCTTTTCTCCAACAAAGTCTTTGCTCCTGAAATATTTATCAGGAGGGCATATAACACCAACGAGTCCAGTAATTGATGTTGTAATTCGTTTTAGTAAATAGTTCACTCTTTAGGACGCAAACAGGCTGCAACGCTCAAAACACATCCATCAGCGAGCAGCTTGAGTGTCTGACAAAAACTGAAAGGGTGTAATTTCCGCTCGTAATCAAAGTTTGAAGAGGTCCGTAGATATCACACCATTGGAATATAAACAAAAATATTGTGGGCAGTACTCCTGGTAGATTTCATTTCCACTTAAACGCGGCTTTTCTTGGAGCCATAAGAGCAGATGTGCCACAAAAGTCACCAAAAAGTTTGACGCATCGTTGCTCTGAATGGAGATATGCAATTAGACGGCAGAGTCCGATTCCCAGAGAAAACAGGAAACTTGGTTTGCGACCTTACAACATTAGTGGGCTACGACTAGGGGGAGATGCTGTCAGACAGCCGCGCTCATTGCAGACTGGACTCCCGCATCTGCTGTGGGCCCATGGGTGTCTTTCCCGTCCGCAAGGTGTAAACAAGAACACGGGGATCAACGCAGAGCTCAATGCCAGCCTCCAGACTACCAGTCCCCGCCTGCCCAATCACATACCATCCTCCTCCTCCTCCTCTCAGAGTGAAGGCTGAACAAGTGAAGGTAAACTAGTAGCAAGCCAGGAGGAAATAGATGGGAGGGGAGAGATAGAAAACCCGGACCCTAGAGCGCACAGTACTGCTCTGGATTCGGTACACTACAGGCTCTAAGGTCTCACTGCAGACAGGTGGAGTTGAGTTCATGAGTTTATAAATTATTTTAAATTATTCTATCTATCTATCTATCTATCTATCTATCTATCTATCTATCTATCTATCTATCTATCTATCTATCTATCTATCTATCTATCTATCTATCTATCTATCTATCTATCTATCTATCTATCTATCTATCTATCCACGTACTACAGCAGCACCAATCTTGGTTTATGAGAGTATATTATTTCCTGTCAATCCATCCTCCCAACATCCCTGGATCATATTTTTACTCCCGGTGGCCACAAGAGAGCAGCCTTTCATAAATGAGCCTATCTCCAGTGAGGAGCAGGACTGACTGGATCTTCTGCAGCACTTTTCATTATGAAAGTCGTTTTCTATATGGCTGGGTCCCAGTGGTGCTGTTACTGCCTGGTTGGTGAGTGGACACCACAGGGGGGTCATGATGAAGAGGTGAGTATTGCTTTAGAATTGAAGCTTGAAGTGCTTTAATGCTAATATATTTTTTAAAAGCAGTGATTGAAGAACCACACTCAGCATCACAAGTGAACAGAAGTAAGTCGGGGGTGGGGGTCTAATTTGAATATTGGCAACATAATTGCATGTTTCCTGGGATTATCTGTTAATTATTACATTGGCATCCTACAGTATAGGAATTTGCCGCTTTTAAAGTTTTCTTTTCTTTTCTGTTTCTTGACCATGGCAACAATCTTTACTTATGCTAACGACTAATTCCTTCCCAAATTTATGACAAAAATTACTTTTCTTAATGTTTCTGTAGGTTTTAAACTATAACTGCACACTGGATGATTTCCTTTCACATACCAACACAGTGTCTATTGTTAATGCTTTCATGGACATATGATGTGCAGATTGGTGAAAAAGTAATGGAAAGACTGATTAAATGAAAGGAGAAACATACCAAATGCAGATGCTTCCATACAGAGCAGATGGGCAATGTTTTGAAGAGTATGAAAATGATGTGAATCTTATACGTTGGTGGTCCCAATCGGATCTCAACCCAGTTGAACATCTGTATGTTAGCTCTCCACCACCATCATCAAAACGCCACGTGAGGAAGCGTGACATACATCTTCTCAGTAGAGGAGAATCCTTGTAAAGGAGAGTTGAAGCTGCTTTGGTGGCTCTGTCTATATTAATAATCAGTTTTGAACAAGCATTTATTTATATGAAAATGTCACAGATTATTTTCTGTCTTTCTCTGACATTATTCTCTATGGGCAGTATCACTACAGATCTGGTTTATACTGTTCTGTCTTTCTGTTGCAGAGTCACACTGATGGTCAGTGAGGGGAAGGTTTAACCTATTGCATGACTTGGACTTTGAGATTGGGTTAACGCTTTAGTGTAAAATGCTGAGGAGTCAAATACGACATTTAAGAATGAAGCGCACAGCTTTAAGCATGGGGTGAGGCAGAGAGAGAGCCAGTATGTACAGGATGCACGCATGCTTCTGAGCCTAAAGCGAGGCCCGCTCTGAGATGTGACAGTATCTGGCAACAGAACAGCATTGCTGTACTTTGCTCAAATCCAACTTCAAAGGTCATAATCTGCCTGGACAAGTGATGACTCCCAGAGCCTCCCTCCTCCGATGACAATTATGCTGTTTCCTGGAGCACAGAATACACTCTGGATTATTTATTTATTCTCTACGACTTTATTGTGACTGGTGAGAGAGGGAGAGTGAGAGAGGTAGGAAGAGAGTGACGGAGCCGGTGAGAGTGAGAGAAGTTATGCGTGAAATGGAGTTCGCAGGTTGTGTTTGAGACAGATTTTCCTCATGGAGCTGCAAATGCATTTTGTGTTTACATGTCTGTGCATGCCGTGGTTTCTGATTGTGTTTCTAGGCCAGTTTTACGGGTCTCTTTTTTCGTTTTTTGAGCACATTGAGTATATTCTCATACAACATCATCCCCATTCCTTTTCAAATTGCTTAGCTGTATTTCTCACTGTGTGTATGGAGATCATTTAACAGTTTTTATGTGACAGACGATGGTGACACATCTACCTTGATGAGGTCACACAGGATGTTAACACGTTGCAAGGTCTAATTAGACAATTTGCCCTCTCTCGCCTCTCCACAACACGTATCCCCAATTAGAAAAGACCTGATGAATGTTTAACTTGCCATAAGCTCTTCTTTTTTCAATCTTTTGCTAAGACTAATTGAAGATATAAGTCAAGGGCATCTAAGGGAAAACTGGAGAGAAAAGCTGGGGTAAAGAAGAGCCATAATCGAGTAGGATGGAACTCATATGCGGTGCAACATACAGAGGTAGAGACAATGAGAAAGCTGGGGCTATTATTAAGACATAATAGGTTATCCGCCGAGGACTGTTTAGCACCGCTGACTCTCCGTTGCTTTGTGTTGCAGGCTTGACATAAAAAGGATCAAACTGCCTATCTCTGTAAAACAGAGGGGGTCTAAAAATAGGAGGCATGCTCTAGAAGTTGCTGTGGAGATAATTGAATATTATTTTCAGGAATGATTAAGTTGACCTATCCAGTAGACTAATTATTTCTTGCAGGCCAGAGGAGAACTTGTTTAATAGATTTTGGTTGCAGTGAATAAGGCAAAATAAAGCAGCCAATCTGCAGGCTTTCCGCAGACCAAGAAAACATCATCCGTGGAAAAATGAAAATACAGATAATCAAAATTGGGTTTGGGGGCGATCACAGGTCTTCCTTGCAGTATTTGGCGTCCTCTGCCACTTTCTTTGGATGTGTATAAGATTCAGGACGTGAACTCTGGTATCATGATCTTTTCAAATATCTCCCTCCACCACAATGCAATGAAGGTGAAGGAATTTTCCTTTGTGTAGCTCAAAGCATTGAAAAATTATAATTGAAACTCAGCTTCAACATGCTGCCTCAAGAAAAATGTTTTTGTCAAATGTGTTTAAATATAATTTTGACTTAATTTACCTAATTATTTCCATCTTATGGCAATTTTAGTTGACTACATTTCAGAACAGAAATATAGTATTTTTTACTCCACTGCATTCATATGACAACTGTGGGTGCTTCACATATAAAACATATTATAAAATATGGTGCACACAGTTCACATAACAAAGCAATGTCCTCCTTTTTTTTGTTTTTTGTTTTGTTTTATGTCATCTCCCTCTTTCTCTCTCTCCATGTCCTCTTTGTATCTACCAGTAAAGCCAAAAAGTTAGATGAAAGTATCAAGTATCATCATATTAGCTGCAACATGAAAATGCTTTTTATCATGTTCATGCATTAATAATAATAATGCAGTATTATAAAAAATATATACAAATAGAAGAAGAATAATGAGAACTTTTTTTATATATATTTTAAGTACATTTCACTGATATTACCTCTGTGCTTTTATGTGAGTAGGATTTCAAAAGCAGCACTTTTACATGTAATGAAGTATTTTATGTTTATTTCTTAAGTTAAGGATCTGAAAACATATTCAGCTGCTTCTCTGGATCATCCACAGACCTCAATGTGACAAGATTTCACTGGAACTACTCTGCCAAAAATTAGCTCCCAATGAAAACTATTTAGAAAATATGTTGGGTATTTTTTGTCAGGTTTGTTCAGCTGTTAGACAAAAACTAAACTGTCCAACAGCTGTGCACAATGACACTGCATATGTCCATGTCTGTTCATGTTTACTGTATGTTAAACATTTGTGTGAGTATGGGTATGTGTGTGTTTGAGAGAGTAAGACAGCGTGCGGGTGTCTGTTTGTGTGCGTCCCTGTCAGTGAGCATTGACTTCACCTGTCCTCCACCGTTGTAATCCCTGTGTACACCTGGGCCTTTGGGCTTCAGGGCTTTTAGCAGATTGCATATGTCAGACTTAGGACAATTACACTGATTGTTGCCCTAGAAACTCTGCTGTCCCTCTGCTTCTGGGGGGGAAACGCTAATAAAATTAAAGGTGAGAGAACAATGTGGAAAATGAGAGAATCTGTCCACAAGCTGCTTTTAATACATCTGAGTGTACCTTATGGATCCCTTGACAAACAAATCAGAGTGAGTTTCATATATAGAAAGGTCAGTTCTCTTACTGCCTGATGAAATCAAAACTTTTTTCTGACTTTTTTTTTTTTTTTTTACCAGAGTTTATTAAAGTTGGGAAAAGTAAGAGCTGATTTAAATGTAGACAGATTCTGTCATCTTCATGTCAATCCATAAAAGTATATTTCTAAGTAGAGAAATCATCAGCAAGAAATATCACATTGAAGTCGATATGATTACTTTGCTGGATTTACCTTCATGCCCAAATTGTATTTGTTGTTATTCTGGAAAGATAGGAAGCTTAATGCTCAACTTATTCTCTAATGGCCATGATCAGATTGAGCTCTCCTCTCAACCGTACACAGGCCTCATTAGTAAACAGGAGGAATGAGGAGCAACATGATGGTCATTTGTGCTGAATACTTGTATAGAAAGAGAAGCCAGTCCCCAAGGAGACTGTTTCATTTCAGCTCTCTGTTAAGATAAGGGACATAACTCTATTGTGCACAGCCTCCCGCAACAGTAGAAACTGATTGATGCATGTTGAGAAGCATGGATCATTAAGACAAGAAACTCAGCTGCATCTCACCAGCGACAGATGAGATGCAGTGTGTGTGTGTATGTGTGTTATTTTACACATTACGTTATGGCTCATTATAGTTGTCTTACTTAGACACGCAAAAGGGGAAAAAGGTGTTTGAAATACTGTTAGTGTTTATTGCCAGTTAAAAACAGGGGGTGCATGTAAATTGTGAGGTGGTGAGACAGACAACTGCAGTGAAGAGTGGGTTTGAACATTAATTAAACATTACATCTATTGGAATCGGAGAGTCTGGCAGCTATGATGCTGATGATCAAATCATCAGCTATTACAAACCACAATGTTTTTGTCATTTTCTATCAAACTGAATACATTAAGTTGATTGATAGCGAGGAAAAAGAAAAACATCCTGCGCAAGCTTCACTTGTGGGATTTTTCAATCCACTGTGAGCCTTTGTCAGGTAATGTCTCAGTTTATTAGCCCTGATATGAACTATAAACCCAAATCTTGTTTATGATGAGGGGCGTCAGGGCATTGTTGACTTATTATATTTCATAAGGGATGCATTATGTACACTTCGTAATATTGGCTGCTCAGCACATTCACTATGCTAGTCCAGTCTGGACTTGTTTTTTATGGCTGTACAGGGCTTTAGGACACTGTAAGTCAGGGTTTCATGTATTAGAGCAACATTGTGGCTTCATATCTGTATGTGCGTATGTGTGTGTGTATGAGTGTGTGTTTAAGCATCTAGATTAATGACCAGTAGCATAAGGAATGCCAGTGAATAGCGTTTTACACAAACAACTTCTAGTTTTGTGACGATATAGGGAAACGCCTCAGGGTGGAAACATGCCTGTTGCTTCCCTCTGTTACTCCTACCGTCCTTCCCTCTCTTCATCATCCATCGCTCCTGTTCACCTGTGCCACCTCACTAATGATTGCTCAGCGGCTGTGAGTCTACCATGCATCATTTACCATGAGCCTCAGAGAGGTGGCGAGAGAGAAGCAAAGAGACAAAGAGTGGAAAAGGAAGAAATTCTCTATTTCACGCAGGTGGGAATGCTGAAAGAGAGCAACAGCGCTATCCAGAAGGAGAGAATTAGAATAAGGAGAAAAGTTGACAGAGGGGCAGACACTGTGAGACAAGCATGTGTTGCAAAGACAGTGTAGGGAGAAGGTGAGAATAGGCTGGAGGGGACCAGGAGGCCCATTTTATTAATCACAGCCTTGATCTGGTTGGAAACGCTGACAGCTCTGGATGAAAATAATACTCAAGAGCTGCCACCACTGCATTTCTAGCTGCCACCGAGAATGGGTGGAGACTGAGGCAAAACGTCCCCCTGAAAACAGAGTAATTGTCTTGGCGTGATATGTGTGGAATTTGTGCGTTAACACAATTGCACAAGCAGATTATTGTTATTGAGACAGAGCAGGATATAGTCAACCATGCTATACGAGGATTGGCCATTCTTTAAGAGTGTGATGATTTACAAAATTCACGGTTTGATGTGATGTGTTACGCTGGTGTCACGATTTAATACGTTTCCAATATAGCAGAAGGAGGGACTGCCTGAGAAAGTGTACACCAATAACATCCACATTTATAAGGCAATCTCTGTGGGTTTGGAATGACACAATTGACACATCTGAGCGGTTTCTAAGCAGCTACACACAACAAAACAAAGCTTCACACTTCTGAAACAACTGCAGCGTTGAATTGTTATGATTTTTGTATCAAATGCATGAAGAAGTGTTTGATTTACCACATGTGTACTGTTCTAGCCTGTACAAGACTCAGTGGCATCCCGCAATGCAATACAGCACAGCAGGGTTATATATCATAGTTTGCAGCACAATATCCGTCAAAAGGATTTAATATTAGTACAATTTACCTTTCCAGGCATAATGATAGAAAAAAGTCAATAGAACCGAGTGACAATTTTCTACATTTCTCACGCAAGCTGAATGAACACTATTATTAGCTGTCTGACTAGACAGCCAATCAAGTTGATCATAATAGGGAGGATTTCGGCAGGCAGAGGATGGATAACACAGGGGCTGACCTCGCAGTGCAGACAGCCAGCGGTCATCTTATTAGCCTATAAAAAGCTCAGGTGTGGGCGCGCTTTGTTTGCCTGGACATGGTCTCCCATCACACCAATATCACCTCATTTCTGGAGGTGGGAGCCAACTATGGCAGGGAAGGAGAGAAAGGGGAGGGAGACAGGGGGGAGGAGGATGGAAAGGGATGACAAATAGGCAGAAGGGAAATCATGGCACTTTTTTTCTCACACTAAATGACTTTAACATCTTCTGAGATGAGTGTGATTGCACTCAATAATGATGATACATGTCATGTCCGTCATTAGATGAATTAAATATACTGCAGTGCACTCTGAGCACAGTGGCCTTTCCACAAATTGCATTAGACATCTGAAAATGGGGATAATCAATGTATTGGCTGGTTGTTAGAGTAAGCAGAGGCAAGAGGGACTATCTGGAGTTTATCTTGTTTCCATGTATGAGTCTTTTTCTTTGACCTTTGTGCTCTGGCAGTTGAGGTGCATTTTCTTTTCAAGAGATGCAAATCCTTTTATGGTTGCTAGTCAAATCCATGCAAAGCAGTCAGTTGAGCTTGAATCCACACAAGCCTCAAATCAGGAAGGGAGAGATTATGCAGCATGGAATAAGGTCATATTGTTGTAAACAGCCAGACGAAAACATGGAATCTATTTAGTAATATCACCAGTGACGCATTTCCTTTAGCTGATGTAAATGACATCAAAGGAGTAGTAAAGCAGGTGCATAAACAAAAGGCACAGACCACGTGCAGGATTTTATTGACAAATAGATATAATAAAAGCATTAAGTATGAATCAACTCTTGTGGAGAGAATCTTAAAGAAAGGACAGATTTATATTTTAAAAAATAGCAATGGTGTAGGAGAGAGACAAAAAAAACAGGTCACACTAAACTCTAAGGTAGGTCACAACCTGAGATAAGTTAATGAGCAAGTATCGCAGCTGCTTATATGGAACAGGCCGGGGTTGAAAAGGTGGGCATATGATGCTGGAGACACACCTGCTCCTCTCAGCTTCTATATAATTGTTACTTGAGGAATGACATGACGGTTGACATTAGTTGGACAAAAAAACCCTCTTTCTGACCTCATTTGTAGCGCAATCTCACAAAGTTCAACAGTTCCTATAGAAAGTGATCACATGTGAAGTAAAGAGTCACAAGGATGTGAACTTGAAAAATCAGAACTTCAGTCCTTCTCCTGCCACATCTCTTGTGTTCCCATTTTAAAGTAGCTGCTTCTGCGACTAACAGAGACAAAGGAACAATCATACAACTATCACTGTGAGTAAGCGTGCTCCCGGGCTCCCACATTCCCTTTGGAGGGCGCACCGCCGCCTTTCATCTCTGCTCCCCTCTCTGTATCTATCCTCTCATCTCTCTGCTTTATGTTCTGCTTTCTGAGCAGAGTTCAAACACTGGGGACCAGTTTAAATACTGGAGGTTCCCACTGCAGTGCTCCGGTGAACTAGAGCATATAGTGAAACATAAAAAGCTCACTTTTTTTTGGGGATAGTTTTCCTCTCATTTCTATGAATAGTCTCCCCTTCTCCTAATTAAAGTATAATATAAAGCAGCGTTGTTACACTGAATGCTGATGCTGTTAAAGACAGGCAGAACATAGTAAGGATGCAAAAGGACACAAATGGTAAAACCTAGAACATGATATTCCAGCAATATGTGATGCAGCTTTTTTCAAATACACCGATGTACGAATCAATACATGAAAAAAGCAAAATAAATGAAAGGAAGGAGGATGCACCTTAGTCGATACACTTGCAGGTGATTGAGAGGAAATGGGAGCCCTGCTGTGTCCTTGTGTGCGCGTGTGTGTTAACATCATGTGTATGCTTGTGGTTACACTTAAGACCTATATTACACAGCTATACTGCGCTCATGTATAAAGAATGCGACAGTTTTGTTCTTGTGGTTTATCCTGTGGCTACTGATATCTTGTTTGGTATCGACTCTGTTTGAGTCTTCCACAGTAAGTATTTTTCAGATGAACAGGGAGTGAGCTCTTTGCTGCACACACAGACCTTTGAGTCCATCAATAAAGAGAAAGAGAGTAACAGAACAGAGAGAGAAACAGAAAACCCTGTGGAATCCAAAACATTTACAACAACAGAAAAGCAAAAATCTACTTTTCACACTGCAAAAGAATCCCAAAGTGAAAAACGTGCTTAATCAATTATTTCATCATTAATTGGATGCTAGCATATTAATCTCATGCTTATACAAATACAATTATATGGATTAGGTAAGAAGACATAATCTGCTGTTCAATCCTCATTACTATGGTGATTAATCCATACTGATTACCTCATTTTAATTAACACAATGAGATACTCAGAATGCTCATTCTGCTAACAGTGAATGTGATCTTTGGTTATGTTTTCTGTGCCCTGAAAGCATTATTGTGTGTGTGTGTGTGTGTGTGTGTGTGTGTGTGTGTGTGTGTGTGTGTGTGTGTGTGTGTGTGTGTGTGTGTGTGTGTGCGTGTGTGTGTGCGAGCATACGTATGGTGTTCTACCTGGTTGACAGGGACGAGCCGCCGGTTGAAATTAGATTACACAATCACAAACGTCCCAATCAGGGCTCATGCATATTTCATCCCCCTGCCTGGCTTTCATAATTACTTAATTAATTCCCAGCTCTGAAGAGATAGGCCAGTGCTAATCCCTCAGCCTCCCCTGGGGCTTCCCAGGACTGCTATAGATGTCCTGTCCCAGGATGCACTGCATCAAAAAAGAGGGAGACATCCTGAACAGTTTTGTGGACTGTAACCATGGAGCTAAATCTGCACTCTACATCTCCTCACCAATGTAGGTTGGGATTCAGGATTCTAGTGTTCCAGTAAAGCTCTCAGCTGTGGTTGTGCACTGCCAAAATATTCCCATCCCTCTTGTGTTTCCTCTCAGAGTAGAGAATGGTCTGTCTGACTAATGTGACGCGAGGAAAAATAGAGAGACGTACCTGCTTGCATACTTTTACAAACAACATGTGCTCAGCCTGTTTTTTGCTGCTTCTTCATCTCTTGTTCTTTCAGGAGAGAAACACGACGTCTGACGCACACAGTTTGAACCAGAGGTAGATAAGGATACAAAGGGAAAGTTTTTCAGAAACACTCACACATAGTAATGTATTTGAATACTCATAGACGCGAGGAAAACATCCAGCAAAACCGAATTTAAATTCTATTTTGCGCTTTTTCTAGACTGCTATAATATTAACTTTGGCTTATGCTGGAGGAATTAATTGCTTTTATTGTAAGAAAGAAGAAAATGCTGTGAGCCATGTCTGAGTAAGCTATTACAAGTTCCCTTGGATCTGTGGTAAAGAAAAAGATTCTACAGAGAAACAACAGTTGTGACTAATGCCAATGTGTCATAAGCTGTACAGCATTAATATCCTTTGGCTTTTAATGTAAACTCTAATGAACCAGGCCTGAGATTCCTACTGGAACAGGAGCTACTTAATTGCTGATAAATGAATATACGCAAACACACTGTAGCAACACTTATTTAATCACACCTCCACGGCCGCTATGGTAATGGCAAATATCATCTATTACTGAAATGATGTTGACCCAATATGAGTGAGACCACGGCCTTTCTTCCCTGGCTCCCATTTGAAAAATGTTCTGTCAGTTATTATGCTGTAATTAGCAATTATCTGTAGATACGAATAATTTCTTTTGTGCAGTTAACAAATTAATTATGTGTCCGCTGAGAGACGAAATCACCACAGTTGAGGCTGTATGTCAACACTGTGCAGAAGGACCGGTCACCTACTGCTATCGTGCTGTGTGAGTCCCCACAGCAGGACTCCAACAACTAAGAGTTTCCGCAGAGAGCGAGATGGAAAGACAGCAAGAGACCAAAGACAGATTTAAAACAGTCCAATCAATCAGTGATTTGACTCAGGGCTAAATCCATGCTGATAATTAGCCAATCAGAGCAGACTGGGTGGTGGGAGTTTGCCAAGACAGGTGCCTAGAGGCCCTCAGGAGACCTGAACTGTCTCTTCCCTTCATTAACTCCACTCGTCCTCTCCCCTTGTCCGCCTGATCCTGCGAGCGGCCGGTGCTGCTGGGGTAATTCAGTCTCCAGTCTCTGAGGTGACCCCATGCTGCAGGGCTGAGGGAGCCGAGGATACAGCACTTCTATTTAACCTCTCTTTGACTCCCTTTTTCAGTGTTTCCAGGACCACTACTGCTGCCTGTTGTTACTTCTTTGTTGCCATGGTTGTGCTCAAATGGTCTAAATACCATGACCTTTTTATTTTTTCGTGACCTTCCACCCAGTCTTTAGATATGGAGGTCAAAGAAAAAGAATGTAGCTCTCCCCTTTGAATCGTTATCTACCTTCCTCTCTCTGTGTCTGTCAGTCAGTCTGTCTGTCTCTGCGTGCAGAAATGCAATTTCCTCCCACCTCACCGTTTGCAGCTCTTTATGGGCCCTTTATTGCCGTTCTTAGCTGATTGCTCATATTTATTTACAACAAATTCAGTTATGAGGTTTGGATGTGAATGCAGTGGGCATATAAATGCAACCTTCATCTCCTGTTAGCTCATTAGAATGTATTGCATAGCTTTCATCTGAACATTTTTTCCCCCCTTTTGTCTTCATGACTGCAATTTTTAACCAATTTTTGAATATATACAATATTTGTTCCAGGAAAACAAAATGTTAAAAACACAAAAGACCTTTAAAGATGAGATAATATGTCTCAAAACACAGTTTTGGACTGAGTTGTCATAATATCCAACTTTAATAAGTGATGTTCAGAGATCCTTGTCTCACAGAAATCCACCCACCCATGCATGCATGCACACACAGCAATCAGTATCATTTCACATTATGGTTTTGCACATCGCCATTAAAGCTGAGTTACAATGTGATTATTGCCTGTGACAAATGGAGAGGTTATATTCAAACTATTAAACAGCTCATAGCTTTTGATAGGAGACATATATGATCAGTTAAGGTGCTTCAGGCAGAGAAATGCTGTCTGTCTCTCACTGTCTATTTCCCTTCGTTTTCTCCTCTCGATATCTCACTGTAGCACCAAAGATGGATATATTTATATATATTGAATTACGTTAATCTGCAGGTTTTGAAGTTGAGTGGAAAGAATGCTGCACACAATAACATCAATTGTTCTCTCTACCACATAAATGTGAATCTCTCTCTCTTTCTTTCTCTGTGCATGTGTGTACACAAACACAAACATACACAAACAACAAGCCGGAACATGTTTTTCAAAAGTACGTTAATCTGTAGGTTTTGAAGTGCCACAAAACACAACTTCAACTGAAATGAAAATGCCAGAATTCACACATACATTATTGCTTATTCTGTAGTAATGCGTAAAATCAGCACCCCAATGGAGCATTTTGATTGTGAGTACTGTGATATATATATTTATATATACACATATAAATATATGTATACATCAATACAAATGCAGTAAAAATGACAGACGGAGCAAGACGAGCACACACAAAATATGTGCACGCTGTGACAAACACTCACTCTGATGACAGGTGCAGTACACCTCACTGAGCAGCTTTGGTTACTGACAGATTGTGGCAGGTGAGCAGGTCTAAGCAAAGCGACGACTGTCTCCTTTAATCTCCCAAATCCACATGCATACACACACACACACACACACACACACACACGCACACACACGCACACACGCACGCACGCACACACGCACATACACACACATACTTCCACCACCACTGGCATTACAATATTTTTCTGCACCACACCCTGCATGTCTGATTGCTATCCTGTCTGCTGGAGACCGGGACTACCCCAGGGGGAACCATGTAGAGCCAGTGACTATACCGATCTACCTCTCCCTGGAGACCCCGGTCTCTTCCCCCAGTGCACACACACCCAAAGTGCTGCTGCTGTCCCATCTCGTCCTGCCAAGGCCCAGGCAGGCTCCTGCAGGGCATGCTTTAATGACTTCCTTTCGCCTTCCCTCTCTGCATTTAGGTGTGGCTGCCATCTAAAAGGAGTAGGGGGGAGGAAGAGAGATTAGTATATCAGATGTGCAGATTAATGCTTCTGTGGTGTGTACATGTACTGACAGAGGGTGGTAATGAGAAAAAAAGTATCTCCCTCCCCCAGCCCGAATCTGTTAAACCCCTGGTTTAACAGGGGGAGTTCAAATGGAACAGAGATTCAGGGTCTCTGTTTCTTTATCTGCTCTCTACAGGTACAGGGTGACCAGGTTTGCTACAGTTTAAGGGATGGGCTGGCATAATGGTCCGAAAGATGGGGATCAATGCAAACAAAATGCCATACAACAAAAAAAGGAGAGAGAAAATAGCAGGCTTGAAGTTTCTTTGTGAGCTTGTTGTATTTTGCTCAGATCGTGTGATCACTCAGGTTTCATTTCAACGTAAAGAAGCTCTTTCTTATGTCTTTGCTAAGCCTAAAACTAAACGTTCTCTCTGTCTATGCTGTTACCAGTGAGCTACCTGCTGGTTAGGTTGGTTTTGGCCCCTGTCCAGCTGATCCAGCACTGCCCACTGCCACCCAGCAAGAGGCCCAGACTTGGTGTCAGTTGCGATACGAGAGCATGACTGGTGGTGCCCTTTCTCTGCCGCAGGGCCAAAGAGGTCCTTACCCCCATGGATTTTTCATTTGTGGATTTTGCACAATCAATGTCCTGTTTTTGCCTTCCTAGACAGGGACCATGGATCAACATTTCCTTCCACCATTCCTTATCTCTTTACGTTTCTGTGTGTTTATATCTTTCTTATTTTTCCTTAACCTTTTCCCCACTCTGTCTGTACTTGGGAAACCACATCCCCTTTTTGCCATTGCCCCATCCCTCTCATTTCCCATTTCTCCTATCCTTTGATTTCTGCCCATTTTTTGGCACAACAGCAGAGGTTGTACCAGTAAATGAGTCTTAGATTCAAATAATGCTTCTTATTTTTTCCCACTAATCAGGCATCCTACAGGGTATTTAAAACACAGAGGTATTTATTTATATAGACAAATTTCTGTCTGGAGCTGTTCTCATCTCAGCAAAGGTCTGGAGGCAGCAGAGGGAATAGCTGAAGATTGACAGAAAGATGGGGAAAGTAGGGCAGGAGTTCCTCTTTGACAAACTAAATTGTTTGAACAGTTCTTTAAAGCACAGCATGGGGCAGTTACAGGGCATTGCTTCTCCACCTGTTCTCAGTTGGATAGAGAAGAGTATGGTGGCAGGTATTTTTTTCACTACCCATGGCGCCTCAATTCCTGAGAGAGTCTTAGGTGGATAGAAGTTATTGTTAACATTGCACCTCGCTATGACAATGACTGCGTAAGAAGGAGTCTAGCTGAGCCTTGCTACCTTAAGGGCTTCACTGCACACAATGTAAATGATTCCTCTCTTTTGCTCCTTCAGTTCTGCAATTCAGTGGACCATTGGAAACACATAATGAGCCACATTTTACGCCTCTACAGTGGGAAAGTGGAGAAGTGAAAGGTAAAGCTATACAAAACCACCTTCAAAACATGTGGACCCACTACAAGTTGCTGCTGCCGGCCACTACACAAATAACGTTAAAGCACAAGATGGAAAATGTAATTGCATTTTCACAACACACTCGGACAAACACTCCCTGCAGACATTTGGGTCAGTTAATTGGAATTTCACTTAGTGCCAACGAACCATCAAGTAAGGCACCAGGTTTATGCTGGCCACTGTTCATATTGTGTTGCATTAGGAATTGAAACCTCCCACATTGCTTTAATTTACTAGTCTCTAGATAGTTCGGAGGCACAATGCTGGCTGGCGAAGGAAAGTGTTAGAATGAAATTATCAATTAGAAAGAGATGTCTTTTTTAATACAAGCTTGAAAGGTTTTTATTAATTTAAATGAAGCTGTTATAACCTACACACTGCCCACAGAGTACGTGAATGGGTTGTCTGTGATTTGGCATTGCTTTTTCTTATCCTCAGGAGTTTTAGGTGCATATGTCATCCTTCCTCTACAGCAATACCAACAGTACACACTGACCTTTCAAATGCTGCAACAGAAAAATATCGAACCGCAAAGAAAATGTGAGAGAAAAAAAAAAAAGTAAAGCCAGAGTCTCACTGTCCCATCTCAGTACAACAGAGGGTTCGGGTAACATCGCTGAGGAGAAGATACACAGAGAAAGATGAGTTTGTGCCACTGGATGACTTTATTCAGACTTCCACTGTGGAACATAAAGGTGTAATGTCTTGCCTGCACTACCAGGGAATAGAAATACATTAACATTTACACAGGGGTGATATTTTGACTGTGCTACTCTGTCCTTTTTCATATTTTGTTTCCGTCCTGCACCTAGTTGGGATGTGCATATTTTTGTCTTTCCCTAAGGTGTGGCCTCTCCCACAAATCGCACCTCTCGTCACGCTCTCTGCCTTCCACCAAACACAGACTCCTCGTTATTTGCACTTCTCTTGTGACCATTTCATCATGCAGTATTGTCATGCCCCAGCCGTTATATGCTACAGCCAGATAGTATCAGTGTCCAGCCATATTTTCAACACTCCCATCCCTGTAGCCAGGGGAAGTGTTAAGGGCACGCAGAATGCCGTGCAGGTCTAGCTTCACCTCTTCATTCTGCCTCCTCCACCACATATTAAATCCCACCCACTCCCTTGGAAAGCCGAAGGGCCATAAAAAGCACCACGAGAGAGAGAGGAAAGGAGGAATCATTACATGCACTTTATAAACCATTAAGAGCCATATTAAAAAGCCTGCAATCTAATTCACCCAGCGGTGGGCATTGGGAACGGTGGTGACTGAGGGGGAGAGGAGAGTTCATTTAGGGAGTGGGTTTTGGCCTCTCAGATTGTGTGTGATGTTAATAGGGTCCTGGGGGTCACCTCTAGCCAAGGGAGGCTGCTTACCTCTGCACTGATGCCCAAGTCAGCTGTGGGAGGACAGTGGAAGGAAGACATGAAGGCTGATAGAGAAAGAGAGAGATAGGAAGAGAGGGGATAAGAGATTTGAAGAGATATGATGCTGCTCACCCATCCCACCTACTCCAGCTGGTCATCTCCTAAAAGTAATTGTTATGTGGTTTCACCGCTGTACAGTTTAAACAGGGCGCTGGTAGGTAAGTAGAAACTTGCCTCTTACACCGTAGAGACTGCTTGATGGGTCCAATATGTTGTGTGGAATAATACTATTCAAAACAACAGAACTTTATTTTAAATTGAAGCAGAGAAGCCAGAGTCTCCAAAGATATCAAATATGGCAGGCTGAATTACAGGAAAACATGTCTGAAGTAATGTAAATGACATCTCCAGTTTTCCATTTCATGTAATAGTGCAGTCATAAAAATGTCATCTTTGGTCTGACTATTTCACTCAATATACACAATAGTGTGATGCAGCTTCAATAAAGTGCTGGGGCCATGTAATGTTTTGCAGACAGTGTGGATTTCTTCAATCTATCTTCAAAGATCCTTTAGGGGAAATAGATGTGAAACAGGGCTGTGTATAACTTAACATATTTCAATGAGCCTGAAATACTCAAGATGCCTGATTACAAAATGTGCTTTTTAAATTTTATTTTTTTGGCATATAAATATGTTGGGTTTTTTTCTCAAATATAAATGATGGTTCCATATTTTGAGAAATATTTGCCTACTTGCAGAGAATATGAAGCTTGAACCAGGAAACATAGATTAGCTTACCTTAGCATTTAAAAAAAAAATATCTTCCTAAAGCTCACTCATGAACATGCTGCAACTTGTTTGTTATATCTGTACACAAACATTTATGCAGGTGGATTTTGAAACGTTTTGAGAGCCAAGCTAGCTGTTTTAACCTGCTTCCATCATTATGCTAAGTTAAGCTGTGCTAATCACCTCCCCTGGCTCTAGCTTCTAACTAAACAGACAAATATGAATGCTATCGATCTTCTTATCCACCTCTTGCCAAGAAATTGAGTAAGCATATACCTCAAATGTTTAATTATTCCGTTAAAGCCTCGATCTTTTATTGCTTCTTGCTGAATCATGTTGAGGTGAATTAAATTAACCTGTAATTAAACCTTGAAATTAAAAAGCAACTCAAAATCAAACATCTTTCAATTATTTATCTCCTGTTTAAACAGACCTTTGACAGCTTCAAAAAACATAACTTAGATTTCTATTATGTTAGTCACTGTATAAAAA